>NW_025744684.1:692500-772500 GCF_021184085.1 Oncorhynchus gorbuscha
GGCTTTATAAACTAAAATAGTGCAATGCACCGATCTACCAGACCTCAAAGAGGGTCAGCCTACTTTCATCAATGCACCGATCTACGAGACCTCAAAGAGGGCCAGCCTACTTACATCAATGCACCAATCTACGAGACCTCATAGAGGGCCAGCCTACTTACATCAATGCACCGATCTACGAGACCTCAAAGAGGGCCAGCCTACTTACATCAATGCACCAATCTACGAGACCTCATAGAGGGCCAGCCTACTTACATCAATGCATCGATCTACCAGACCTCATAGAGGGCCAGCCTACTTACATCAATGCACCGATCTACGAGACCTCAAAGAGGGCCAGCCTACTTACATCAATGCACCGAGACCTCAAAAAGGGCCAGCCTACTTTCATCAATGCATCGATCTACCAGACCTCATAGAGGGCCAGCCTACTTTCATCAATGCACAGATCTACGAGACCCGAGGGCCAGACTACTTTCACCAATGCACCGATCTACGAGACCTCAGAGGCCCAGCCTACTTTCTGATGCAGAAAGCAGTGATGTGTACTGAACCTGTCACCCTGTGTCTTTGTGTCTGTGACACAGACACAGAGAGAGAGAGAGAGAGAGAGAGAGAGAGAGAGAGAGAGAGAGAGAGAGAGAGAGAGAGAGAGAGAGAGAGAGAGACAACTTCCCCTCATTAGTGAAAGACCATTGGTCAGCAGAGTGTGAGGGCCAGATAGAGAGAGCTTGAGAGAAGGGAAGAGAGGGAGAGAGAAGTGGAAAGAGCTGACAGAGAAACAGTGAGAGGGAGTAAAAGAGAAAAAGGGAGAAAGCTGAGCAAGAGAGAGATGGCAGGATGGAGAGCGAGAGAGAGAGAGAGAGAGATGGCAGGATGGAGAGCGAGAGAGAGAGAGAGATGGCAGGATGGAGAGCGAGAGAGAGAGAGATGGCAGGATGGAGAGCGAGAGAGAGAGAGAGATGGCAGGATGGAGAGCGAGAGAGAGAGAGATGGCAGGATGGAGAGCGAGAGAGAGAGAGAGAGATGGCAGGATGGAGAGCGAGAGAGAGAGAGAGATGGCAGGATGGAGAGCGAGAGAGAGAGAGAGATGGCAGGATGGATAGCGAGAGAGAGAGAGAGATGGCAGGATGGAGAGCGAGAGAGAGAGAGAGATGGCAGGATGGATAGCGAGAGAGAGAGAGAGAGAGAGAGAGAGAGAGATGGCAGGATGGAGAGCGAGAGAGAGAGAGAGAGATGGCAGGATGGAGAGCGAGAGAAATAGCCCCGTTTTAATGTCTCTGCATGCACCATGAAGGACATGCTACCTACCGTACCTGTAGACTTCCAAACATTGCCCTAACACTAGTTAGCACAGGCTCGCGAAACTACCTCTTAACTTATGAACAGCTTCTAACCTGCTTATGAACAGCTTATAACCTGCTTATGAACGGCTTATAAACTATTGTTCCCGAGGGAATAAGCAGCCTATAAGCAGTATTACCAACCAAGTATTCATAATCAAAGATAGGCCTACAGCACTGCCACTAACAGGTTTCCCCAGATCAAAGCTTCGTGAGGAAGACATTAGGGACTAATTAAACAGCTCTTAAAGACATGCTCCGGTACTTTGGTGACTAGTAAGTATTTTTGAAACCTCCCGCTTTGGCCTGGATGTGTCGATATGTAGTTCACCCATGCATAATCTATGATCGGAATTACTGTCTTACCTCAATGAGGCACGAAACTGCTCGTTTGAAAGTGACTATTTTCTGGAAGCTGTGCTGCGTCATTTTCCCTACATTTCCCCCGCATGGGCCAGACCCCTAGCAATTTCAGTTCCAGCCAATGAGATTCAGCTCCTCGTAATTTGAGTGACAGCTAGCAAGAATCACACACAGCAGAGTGAAAGAGAGAGCAATGATGTGGTGCACATACAGTATCTGCACATATGTGATGTAGTACACTATTTTCGGGGACCACTTTTGGCTCATGGGTGCTACTTTCAGAACAACTTGCTAATAAGTATACAAAAATAACAGAGAATCCCTTTAATCATACAAAATGCCGTCTAGTACTACTGGCTATTATACTATCACTGTAACGGCGTTCGTTTGTCGAAAGAGAGTCGGACCAAAATGCAGCGTGGTTGTTACTCATGTTCTTTAATGAATGATCGCGATACATGAAATAACTTATAAATATACAAAACAACAAACGGAACGTGAAAACCTATACAGCCTGTCTGGTGAACAACTACACAGAGACAGGAACAATCACCCACGAAATACACAGTGAAACCCCGGCTACCTAAATATGGTTCCCAATCAGAGACAACGAGAATCACCTGACTCTGATTGAGAACCGCCTCAGGCAGCCAAACCTATACAACAACCCTACTCAGCCGCAATCCCAATGCCTACAAAAAAAAAACAATATGAAACACAACATTTTAAACCCATGTCACACCCTGGCCTGACCAAATATATAACAAAAACACAAAATACTATGACCAAGGCGTGACAATCACATGCAGAAATCATGACATAGAGAGAAAGGGGATTTATCGCAGTAGATACAGAGAATGTTGGTGATAGGTCAAAGGTTATACTCACTGGTTCAGTTCAACATCCAAGATGAACTGCTCACCAAACGCGTCCACCTGGAAGCTGGCTTGGGCCACGTGGTTCCCCTGTGAATAAAAAAAATTCAGAAACGTTGTACAATCATCTCTATTCCATTGAGTGCTGAAAAAGCTTTTACAAAACAACTAACAATATACATACTGTACATGAACTTTAAGCAAAGGAAGACATTCTGAGAGACAGGGGAGCTGTGATTGAAGCTGAACTAGACCCAGACATTCTGAGAGACATCGATGATATTAACCATGCAAATCTGTGAAACTCACACCCTCCCACCTCCCCCTGTACTCACACCCTCCCACCTCCCCCTGTACTCACACCCTCCCATCTCCTCCTGTACTCACACCCTCCCACCTCCCCCTGTACTCACACCCTCCTACCTCCCCCTGTACTCACACCCTCCCACCTCCCCTGTATTCCCACCCTCCCACCTCCCCCTGTACTCACACCCTCCCACCTCCCCCTGTACTCACACCCTCCCACCTCCCCCTGTACTCACACCCTCCCACCTCCCCCTGTACTCACACCCTCCCACCTCCCCTGTACTCACACCCTCCCACCTCCCCCTGTACTCACACCCTCCCACCTCCCCCTGTATTCACTCTCCCACCTCCCCCTGTATTCACACCCTCCCACCTCCCCCTGTACTCACACCCTCCCACCTCCCCTGTACTCACACCCTCCCACCTCCCCCAGTATTCACACCCTCCCACCTCCCCCTGTACTCACACCCTCCCACCTCCCCCTGTATTCACTCTCCCACCTCCCCTGTATTCACACCCTCCCACCTCCCCTGTATTCACACCCTCCCACCTCCCCCTGTACTCACACCCTCCCACCTCCCCCAGTATTCACACCCTCCCACCTCCCCCTGTACTCACACCCTCCCACCTCCCCATGTACTCTCACACCCACCTACCCTCCCTGCTGGCTCATCCAGAACATCCAGAAATTATTGATTTGGTTGAGGGGGAAGGTCTAATACATCGCTAGCTCTGGGCACATATGGCGCATGGTCTATTACAGGCCCCAGGGGAAATGAGGACTTCCCACTATTGTTCCTGTGTAACTCTGAGGGAGTCCCCAGCTAGTTTAATACAGGACTAACCCCTCCCCCAGACATGGCCCACGGGCCTGAGTTCTCCTGGACCAGATTTCCCAGTTTGACTGGGCCGAGCCGAGGCACCGAGACCATCAGCGACTCCTGTTACATTGATTAGTGCATCATAGCAAGACCTAACTCCACTGATGGAGCTAGGGGCCTACCAGGTAGTGCTGTTATCCTACTACAACACAGACAGCCTTACACACACACACACACACACGCAAACGCACACACAACTGATGGCTATGGGCCCATGACTATAAGTGCTTTTCTTCCACAGAACCGCTTAAACAGCACTCAGCTGAGCTCTTCTCAAAGCTCCTCTTTTAAAAATGTGTACAGTAGGTTACGCCTTTAACTGAAAATAGTAGACTCAACGCAAGTCCATAAACAGTTATTTTTGTGTGTAATACGTTTAAGAATGATTTGACAGGTTCCTTTCAGATGTTATGATACCGAGCTAAAAACAGCCGATATCAGAGCATAATCAGACAATATGACGCTGAGAATGCAGGCTGTGTGACGAAGTGGCTGATTTGAGGTCAGTTTAAAACTCTCTCTGGGGATGACAAGAAACTCAAAGACTGATCAGATCAAATGAAGATTCTATCATATCTCTTTCTCTCTCTTTGTGGGGCAGTATAATATCACCTGGAGTCACCTGATGCAGTTGTGCTGTAAATAGTGACAAAAAGATGAGGCAGTGTTTCCCCCAATAACTTTCTTTTAGGCGGCACAATAATCTTTTTTGAAGACAAATGAAGCCAAACCAGTTGATCAGTATCTGGCACACATGTTCCAGTCCCAAGTTAACTGTTCTAATAAGCTCATGTTCCTTATTAGAGCTCAACATATAGAACACCAGTGAGGTCATATAAACAATCAATGACAGATGTGTCCAATTAGCTTGGTTATCATGGCTAGCCTGGTTCTCTCTCACTTGGAGTGAGATACAAAGGGTTAACACCTCCCCTGCCTGCCTCAATCTGCAGCCCTTTACCTGACCCTGTGGGAGCCCCGAGCAGGCTAGCCTTTAGACTAGCATAGCCTCTGGAACTATAAACCCATAATAGGTTAGCATCCAGGGGCAGATTGGCCATTTGGCAAATGCCAGATAGTTTTTTGCGCAATTTCTCCATTATTCTGGCTGGCCCCCCTACTAAGATGGGCCTGCCTGGTTTTCTGATAGGCTGAGCTGAGGTCATGTTAACTCACATTCAAAGTCAAACGCAGTATGAGCACACGGAACTGCTCCGACCTTGTCATTATACTAGTAAACAAACTGAAAGGGTGCATATAAACGGAGAAAGGGCACATTCTACATTGTCACCTCACTCAAAACGTACTAAAACCACAATTTGGTCAAACTATAAAGTGCATTATCCTCATGATTCCTGTAATGAAAGTGTCTGCCCTTGTGCCTGTGCTCTCGATGTCCCTCTGCTCAGGCTGAAATTTCAGGCGGTCTTTTCAAACAGCTCTTGCACTAAAAGGGCACTATCATCATTTTCACAGTATTTTTCCAACTTCATAGTGTGGAAATATATATAAAACACGGACAAATCACATGTGTTGACTGCACTGGAGCAACTCGATTTTAGATAAAAGGAAGGAATAATGGAATAAAAATCTGTTTATGTTTATAACGTGTACATTTCAGAGGTAGAGAGCCTTATGATTGTATCTGAGTATCCAGACTAGGTCTTCACATCAAACAGATCATTTAGTAGCCAAAGCAACCACCCAGCTAGTGAACTGTAAAGGATGCCAACCAGATAGAGAGCAGATGCTCTTTAACCATCCAAGAAGCAGTGTGTCTCAGACATCGGGCCATGTGGGTTACGGGCGAATCCATTGTAAGGGCACAAACCAATCATTAGGTCCGCTCACCTTTATAATAATAAGAACCTCTCTTACTATAAAAGGAAAACAACATATTTGACCCAATTAAACATGTATGGATGTTATAGGCCTATGTATCTATTCATTCTAATGCATAGGCTTCATCCCCATGTGTTTCATGCATGGGCTCTTTTTCTGATCAGGCCTGAGCCTGTCTTTGTGTATGTATGTGCATAGAAACCCCACAATATACACCAGGCTATCATTATTTTTCTCAATGAAAAGACACTGCCTACGCTTTTAAATGTGGCGAAATTGGATAGACTATATTTCTGTAAATAGACCACTAGTCAAAAGAACTAGCTTGTTATAGGTGAAAATGTGATCTTGCCGAATTCTCTGTGAAATGCGTAAAAAGGAGATGATTCAACAAAAAACATAAACAACATGAGAATAGCGAGATGTCTCCAATAGCAACGAGTACCAAAGGCATTTGTCTCTGCACATAGCGGAGCTCCATCGCCACCGTCACCATAACAAATAACACCACCACTGTGTAGGCTACCTGTGTGGGGCTGGAACTGGCTCTAGTCCTGGTGCTGATGACATCGTGGGTGATTTGACTGTGGTTGTGCATGCTGTAGAGCAGACGGAGAGGGACCGTGTCCTCCTTCCAGGCGAACCTGCTCGCATCACGAACAGCCTTCGCCTGCGACAAGGCGTCTCCTGCACAGGGAGGAAACAGCGATGTTTAAGATTGCGATAGCTATCCTGGCGCAAAGAAACACAGCTACAAGCGCCTATACCAAAACATACATCAATGTGAAATAGCACTGTAATGGTTTTGGAATATATTTCCTCAAATAGTTTTAATGAACAATAGACCGATTCCCTTTCATAAGGTTACATTAAATGCAAATGTTAGACGTTGTTTACGTTGGGGATTCAGGCTCCCTCTCTGGCAGCATAATAACATGGAATGTGGAACGTGTTATTGGTGATGCTGTTGCCATTCGGATCTATTCCAATAAAATACATAGCAATATTTGTTGTCATAAATACATTACCATTTCGAGGTATATGATTTCTGGAATGAACGAGGCACATCAGTCCATAGACGCACAAAAGGGAAATCCACCATCGCCGATACATCGTCATCAGTTCTTCTTCATCGAATGGACAAAAAAAGGGACAAATAAAAGCGCTATCCTAAAACGGATTTGGGCACCTCTCTCTTCGCTAGAGGAGGTTCGGGGTTGAGAAGCACAGATGAACGCGCGCGCTGGTCGTCTGCTTAGCGCAGTCTCTTGTGCTGGTGGCCATCGGGGTGCTCTTGCTGCCCCTGCATTGAGACGCTCACGCTGCTGTTTCTACCGCTAGAACGTGTAAAGAATTGCTATTCTCTTATGCAAGTGATCAGCCTACTGCTAAATGCATGGCTACAACTCACAGTAAAGGATGTGAGGCCCCCTACAGGATAACTCACGCACACACACCCCCATCCAGCACACACACAGTCCCCTTTAGCTGAACGGATGTGACGGCGGGATTCGAGAGTGACGGACGGCCCAGCTGAGCCAATGGCGGAAGACTACAGACGGACGGCCCAGCTGAGCCAATGGCGGAAGACTACAGACGGACGGCCCAGCTGAGCCAATGGCGGAAGACTACAGACGGACGGCCCAGCTGAGCCAATGGCGGAAGACTACAGACGGACGGCCCAGCTGAACCAATCAAAAGATCCGATCTCCCAGGATCAACCTACTTTCTGTTTTGTATAAATTGTATTGTAACGGTTCACTCTTTCTCTTTTTCCTGCTGTTCTGTGCGAGCGAATGGGAGAGCCGTATATACGTGTACCAGATATTCTCACTCTGAATAAATCTGTCGCTTGTCGTACAATCTACCACCTTGTCTGAATCGATCCTTAACCGGCTCACCCTTCTACATATCCTTTTATCAACAAACGCCAAGTGCATCTGAGCGCGCTGAGTCTCTATGGACAGAGCGGAGAAGGAGGAGAGGTAAGAGGAGAGGAGTGGGGACACATTAAAGCACATCAATATCCAGTAGCTCACTGCAGAAGCGCCTCATGCGTAAACATGCGAGGAGAACAGCGATTGCCGAGATGGGATGTCGGGAACTGTAGTGTGCACGCTCCATCTCCATACAGACCTAGACTACCTTCTGACCGCTTCTGCGCATAATCAAGGGCACAATCACTGAAGGGCACGGTCAAGATAAACCAACTGTAATACTGTTATGTTGTGTAACAACAGCCCATCATGCTCTTTCTAGACTATATTCTCAGTTGCTGTATAATTAGCCCAACCCACAGCCAGATGACGCTATTATTCCTTTTACGTAATCTGCGTCCACCTGTTATGTGCCCAGCCGTCTGTCTATACACTGGTGTCCCCCTGTGACCGGCTCATACATGAAACATCCTCCGTTCAGGCTGCAAAGGCATCAGTTTCGGTTTAATAACTGCCTTTCGGTCTAAAAAAAACGTGAAAATATAAGTACTATTTGAATAAAATACAATTTTCCACTACCATGCTAGAGTGGCTAATGCTACTTCCTGATGTTGCCATGGATAAACTACTGTAAGCAGGTCCCCTACAAGCATGATTTCACACCAGAAATCATCACAACTTGATCATGTATTAAACCCCTTTAGGCCTAAAGCACATTTTAGGCGCAATCCAGAGGTAATAACATTCAAGATTCTCTGGTCTGATGAAACCAAGATGAACCTGTTTGGCCTGAACGCCAAGTCACGTCTGGAGGAAAACTGGCACCATCCCTACAGTGAAGCATGGTGGTGGCAGCATCATACTGTGGGGATGTTTTTCAGAGGCAGGGACTGGGAGACTAGTCAGGATTGAGGGAAAGAGGAACAAAGCAAAGTACAGAGAGAACCTTGTGGCCAGATGTAAGCCACTTCTCAGTAAAAGGTAGTAGCCAGCCCGCTTGGAGCCAAAAGGCACCTAAAGGACTCTCCGACCATGAGAAACAAGATTCTCTGGTCTGCTGAAACCAAGATTGAACTCTTTGGCATGACTAGTCAGGATCGAGGGAAAGATTAACCTAGAAAATTACAGAGATCCTTGATGAAAAGCGCTCTGGACCAGGTTAGGACCGCAGACTGGGTCGAAGGTTCACCTTCCAACAGAACAGCAACCCTAAGCACACAGCCAAGACAATGCATGAGTGGCTTCAGGACAAGTCTATTAATGTTCTTTGAGTGGCCAAGACAGAGCCTGGACTTGAACCCGATCGAACATCCATGGAGAGACCTGAAAATAGCTGTGCAGCGACGCGCTCCATTCAACCTGACAGAGCTTGAGAGGATCTGCAGAGAAGAATGGGAGAAACTCCCCAAATACAGGTGTGCCAAGTTCGTAGTGTCATACCCAAGAAGACTCGAGACTGTATTTGCTGCCAAAGGTGCTTCAACAAAGTACTGAGTAAAGGGTCTGTATACGTTTTTTAAATACATTTGCAAAAATGTCTAAAAACAGTTTTTGCTTTGTCATTATGAGTGTGTAGATTGAGGAGGAAAAAAATATATTTAATACATTTTAGAATAAGGCTATAACTTAACAAAAAATGGAAAAAGTCAAGGGGTCTGAATACATTCCAAGTGCATTGTATGGCTAGCCCCATATCCTCCTCAACATCACTTCCACCTGCTCTCATTACCTATTGATTGCTCATTGTCAGCAAATAATCCTTGCCTCTGTTCAGGCATGTGTAGATAGGGCTCTACCTGTGCAGAGCACATGCCCCTTCCAGTCTCTAAAGTACACTTTTCCATGGTGGTATAATTTCCCCCAAAAATGTGTTTAAAAAATACAATAAATATGTAATTGTTTTAATCCCACTGAACTCGAATTCGCACCTATTTTCCCAAACCAAAAATGTGTGCGTCTTGATTGTTGACCAATGACCAGCAGCGTTGCATGGGTAAAATCACTGGGGAAGCCTCCACTATTCCAGCACCATTTCAACTTCAACATCATCAAATCACCTTTGCTTAGTCTAATACACTGACAACTAAAAGATACCAAAAACGATTTAGTCCAATCAACAAGGCTAAATACATGTACATACATGCATGCTCTTTCATGCAAGTTGAAAAACATGTTGACTCACTCTACTTGTAGAGAAATGCCAATGCCATCCTCTATTTGACGAAATGGTCTATCACTCTGTCATACAGTACATGCTTTTATCTTTTGGTGTCCTGGGCTACCTGGCTAAAAGGCCTGCTAGCTAGTTTAACTTTAATTCATGGACAACGTTAGCTATTTAACATTCGTGTTCTACATCTAGCTACATATTGAACTTCCATCCTCTCAGGCCAGGGGCACAACAATGTATAAATTAATGGTTGGATCAGAATCGCCGTTCTAATCATTGTAAAGTACAGAGAATTAAGTAAAAACACAACTCCAAATCCATATCTGTCAAGAGAATTAAGTTCTCAGTGTTCATAAACCCAATTGAATTGATTACTCATCCTGATATCCAGAATTTGTAGGAAACTGGTTGGAATGAATCAGACAGAGGCCCAGCTACAATTGTCAGGAATATTTATTTAGAGAGCTCTGCCTATCATTTCCGGTACATTGGTCTATATACCTCACATTTCGTCATAAATGTCCCTCCTCCTCTCAGATACAATGGCAACATAGTTGACAAGTCTTCTCCTACTCATAAATATTCTGCCACCTGTTAAACGATCTACTACAAGCCCAAGGTCTCTCCCCTCCCTTGGTGGGGATAGAATGTCCTGTAAGGAACACAGTATTCCAGCCGGTCTGACGATAGCTCCATTTGTTTCTAACAAGGAACAGAAAGTCCTTGTTCTAATTCTTGACTAAAACTACACACATTACATTTAGTGTTATGATTCTAATAAGATTCATACAATCATACAGTGACAGGGTAGTATTCTGTCAGTTATAGTTCTATGTTAAATGTATACATCATTTAGTCATTATTCATAAAAAATCCCATACCACTATCTCCATCCATGGCTAATTTAGGGAAGTGCCCATTATAGCTAGCTGGCAACTGGACGACAACAACAACGAGATGCAACAATTTAAGTTTTTCAATGATGTATGCTCTCAATGGGATTTGATACTAGTGAAGCCAAAACCCAGTATGCTCTCAATGGGATTTGATACTAGTGAAGCCAAAACCCAGTATGCTCTCAATGGGATTTGATACTAGTGAAGCCAAAACCCAGTATGCTCTCAATGGGATTTGATACTAGTGAAGCCAAAACCCAAGCTGGCTTCCCTTGACACTTTTTTTTCTGTTGGTGCGCCAGGACCATTCAATTAAGCTCGCTCAGTTTAGCTCAATGCTGATATACTTTTTCTGTCAAGGGAGGCCTGACAGAAGGTTAAATAAAGGTTAAATTTAAAAATTAAAAAATGTAAATGCTCATTGTCTTCCCTTGCCTTCAATGCTTCGGCGGCAACAATGTCATCCTCATTTGGAAAATTATGATGGAAAATTGTGAAACACAGAGACGAAAGATAAATGATTTAGTTTTAAAAAATTTGTTCCTTGGTAAAAAAATAATAATAATTTAAAAAAATTGGGAGTGGCCTGGCTTCCCTTGGCATTCATAAATACACTCCACTGCCAATGACCAGTCATCAGCATTGTTGGGCAAAGGTGGTATGGGTTAAACTAAGCTTATGTTTAGGGTAGGGATGTCCCAAGGATTACAAATAGCCCTAGCCCATCCAGATTAGTGGCCAGAAAGACAGTCTTGCCTGGAAAAAAACAGAGTAGGCCTACATTAATCATCCATATAAAATACAGTTCAGCAATCAACTACTGACTCATCATTGCCAGAACAACAGGCTACCTGGTGATGTGGTCTTATTTCAGAAATTGCCAGTAGCCACCCAAACTTGACCTATGTCTAAAGAAGCTGTAACATCGATATTATGACTTCAACATTATGGGTGTCACGTTCGTTATAGCGATGAGACCAAGGTGCAGCGTGATTTGAATACATCTTCTGATGCAGGAAGAACACTGAATGAACTATACAAAAACACCAAAACGAAGGAGAAGCTATACGATAATAGTGCTGACACAGGCAACTAAACAGACAATAATCCACGAAATACCCAAGGAATATGGCTGCCTCAATATGGTTCCCAATCAGAGACAACGATAAACAGCTGCCTCTAATTGAGAACCAATCTAGGCAACCATAGACATACATAACACCTAGACTAGTGAAGAAACATAGACATACAAAACCCCTAGACAGGAAAAAATACATACATCACCCATGTCACACCCTGACCTAACCAAAATAATAAAGAAAACAAAGAATACTAAGGTCAGGGTGTGACAATGGATTGAAGATGTAACATATTCTGGCAAATTGTTATGAATTTTATGAATAATGACTGGACAATGTATACATTTAACTATAACTATTTGAATTCTATCCTGTTTCTTATTATATCTGATTATGCCATGCCATGCCATTTAGCAGACGCTTTTATCCAAAGCGACTTACAGTCATGTGTGCATACATTCTACATATGGGTGGTCCCGGGGATCGAACCCACTACCCTGGCGTAATAATGTTAGTTCCTAAGAAAGAGGTTATGTAGCATGGACAAGGGGTATTGGAAATGATAACCATTGTGGAAGAAGGAATGTGTGTGTGTGTGCCTAAAGTAAGCAAAGAGAATCCTTAACCTATGTTTGAAACGACTCAGCTATAACTCTGTGGATATAAAATAAGACAGCGAGAGCCCCTCCAGGTTTTCCATATCTGGAACTGAACTGTCAGTCTGTAACCGCAGAGCAGATTGTTTTTATTTAGCACATACCCCCCGAAAGGTCTGTGCACGGCCCTGCCTGTTTACAGCCCAGACGCCAAGTTTAAATTGCATCTCATATTCAGTCCCCAATCACCAGCGCCACATAGCAACTCCCATTTGACCTGTGCATTCATTTTAAAGAAATGAGGGAGAACAAGAGTACTATGCTAAATACAGGCACACAAATAAGGAAAGTCTAGAAAACCGATGCATTTCTCCTTCAGTTATGCTGAGGTGAATTCTAGATGCATTCAGTACATGAGAAGGTGCAAACACTTCTTTATTACTGTTACGGAGGGAAAAAAGAAGTAATCCCTCTCGCCTTGTCTCAGAGTCTCTCTGTGTTGGTGGCTGTATAAGAGGACAATGTGCTTTATGACAAGTTAGCCTTGAGGGAGTCCTCTCCTTTGTGTAAGACAGCTTGTCCCTTTAAGATTTAGATGCACTATTGTAAAGTGACTGTTCCACTGGATGTCATAAGGTGAATGCACCAATTTGTAAGTCGCTCTGGATAAGAGCGTCTGCTAAATGACTTAAATGTAAATGTCCAGGGTCAGAGCTATGTACTCTTATCTATGAGAATGTGCTCATTCAACTGATCACAGACATGTCAGAGCGGTTTAGGTAGTCTTTCATTTATCAAACAGACGTCACGTAGATACCTTTTTCACCTGTACAATACGTACGGAAATGTAATAATTCAATAGAAAACCTTCGTTTGTATCCCTTTTAATAAAAAAAAAAAGTACAATACCACATACCAAAAACACAACCATGCAGTTCCTCTGGACACCAGAACACATGCAGGCGTTGTACAGAACTGGGGATAGTGCTTCAGCCTGTTCTCCAGATAAAACCAGTCATTGTAAAATAGCCAGGTAGACTAGAAGCTGCCATAAATCAACACAACAGTGTCGCGCCAGCACCCTCCCAACCTGAAGGGAACTATTCCCTTTATAGAAGTCATAGGTTTAAAGAGCCACAGTCAATGGGTTCACATATAGATCTGCTATGTCACTCAATGAAACTGTCATACAATAAGTGCGTACGGAGTCCGTAACAGGTTAGCGCTCATATTGGGAAGATTCTGGGTCACCCCCCCTCCCCTCCCTCTCTAGCTGGGGAAGGCCTGGAACTCCCAGTCTATGTCCTCACTGGAGTCAAACAGCTGGGAGAGCCTCTGAACTCACACTCCATGTCCTCACTGGAGTGGAACAGCTGGGAAAGCCTCTGAACTCACACTCCATGTCCTCACTGGAGTGGAACAGCTGGGAAAGCCTCTGAACTCACACTCCATGTCCTCACTGGAGTGGAACAGCTGGGAAAGCCTCTGAACTCACACTCCATGTCCTCACTGGAGTGGAACAGCTGGGAAAGCCTCTGAACTCACACTCCATGTCCTCACTGGAGTGGAACAACTGCCAGAGGTTCAGCAGAGAGCTGCTGGGAACATTGCTAGTTTTTTCCTGCTCCTGAGCAGTCCGCTGCTTCTCAACTTTCCTTCTCTTCCGTCTGTAATCCCTGACCCTCCTCTGTAACATCCTGGCAGGAGGAGGGGTGTGTGTCTCCGTGTCACCTGCCTCGAGCTCCGGAACACCCCCAGTATTCCTGGGAAGAGTATCCCCAGCCAACGTATCATGACTCAGTTCCCTCTCCTCTAAAGCTCTGAGCTTGTGGTGTTCTGAAGGCCCTGCAACCTTGTGCTGACTGGAAGGGACCTTCACACGTCCAGCTGGATCGCCACATTGTAAATCCTCTGTGTGACTAAATGAAGAGCGGCCATCTTTGTCTGTGTGAGTTCTCTGGCCCTGATGGGAAAGTCTGGGGTTAGCGACAGAGTCAAGGGTAGAAGGGTCTATTTCTGCATTAGACACAGGTGTCTGACTCAGCCCAGCCCTCTGGGGGTGCTTGCGGGGGGGATCCCTGTTGGCAGCGTTGTTTGCAGGACAGGGATCTGTGCTTGGGCTGGGGTCTGTCTGGGACGTAAGAGCACCTCTTCTCCCCCTCGCTGGTGCTGTGGGGAACAGGGGCTCCTCGGCTGCGCTTCCGAGGCTGTTCCAAGGGGTTTTCCACACTCTGGGAGAGAGGGGGCTCCACTGGAGTAGACCAGAGGGACATTAATCCCCCCTTCAGCTCTTTGGTTTCCACACCTCCCTCCATCTGTATGCTGGGTCCAGGAACACACAACAGGGAGGTTATGCTGTACTTTGACCTATGGGAACAAAAAATTACTTAGAGATGTGGTGATCAGCACAACATAGAAAATCAGCAGTGAAAAAACCCCCCAGGCAATCTGCAAAATGTTCCACACAACATTGCATTAGTTTTCCTAACAAGCATGTGACTGAACAGCATTCAATATGTGTGCTTTTACTTTTGATTTGGGTAGATTTTGCTCCTGTGTGGGCAATTGGTAGTGCATGGTGCTTGCAACGCCAGGGTTGTGGGCTCCATTCTCATGGGGAATTTAGAAAATGTAAGTCGCTCTGGATAAGAACGTCTGCTAAATGACTAAAATGTAAAAATGTAAGACTACTGTACCTTGTGGTTGGAGTTTGTGTTGTTTTGACGTGACTGAAGTTGAAGGGCAGTGTGGTGATGAGCCTGTCCACCACCAGGTACTCATCACTTCTGGAGAAGGCCTTGTGCTGCTCACTCCGCAGGTGCTGCAGAATACAGACACAAGTCAAGCATTACCACAACGTCTGCTACCACTACATCAAGTACAGAAGGCCTTTTGTACATGATTAGGTCCTCGTTATAAACACGTGTTAACTAAGTTTACATACATTAAACAGATGTATTCTAACTCACAGCTTTGATGTTGTTGTATTTGAGCGTGCAGCACTCGCAGTAGCCTCCACGTTTCTTCTTCCTGTTCCTCCTGGCCCGGTCCTGCCCCCTCTCCTCACTGGCTGACACTCTCGCCCCTCGGTTCCTGAGACACCCATAGGTCAGTAAGTAATAGCCAGGTCAGAGTTCAATCGCATATAGTTGCCTAGCAACAGAGACTTAGCAGTTAGTCTCGGAGGGTGCTAAGCAATACATAACCGTTTTCTGCTGTAGCAATCCCCATCAACAACAGTAGGAAAAGATGGATGTTTTGGTGAATCAGGCAAAACACAAATGCCAAGACAGGGGAATATAACCTGCTTATTCTATAATCGGTGGATTTTCTTTATGTTCACAACAAGAAGGGTTAAGAAAGGTGAGGCGTTTGGTGAATTTAGACTCCATACCTGTGCTCTTTAGGTCTCTTCCCAGAGTGTTCCTGGTCCTCTACATAGAATGGACTGCAGGGGGGAGCTGACGTTAGGTTAAACTCTGGCATGTTCGGCATGGCCAGATAAATTGGACGGTAATGTCTGGCAGAGAGACATAAGATAGATGCTATATTACATGCTCAAACAGCAACTTATGACAATAAGAATTGCCTTAATATGTCAATACTACAGACATTGGAGTCTCATCTCTTTTATAGACCCACCTGCTGGAGTCCACTACCTTTACAAAGGGTTTACGGATCCTTCCACCTGAGTAAAACACAGAACAAAGCATTAGAGACTGTGTCTATGTCTGGGTCAAATACCTTCTCATAATGATATACAGGAGGCAGGCTCATAATAATGGCTGGACGGAGCAAATGGAATGGCATCAAACACATGGGCCGAAGGCACTGCATCGCAGTGCTAGAGGCGTCACTGCAGACCCTGGTTCGAGTCCAGGCGGTATCACAACTGGCCGTGTTTGGGAGTCCCATAGGGCGGCACACAATTGGCCCAGCGACATCCAGGGATTTTTTCTCAGGTTCTTGCCTGCCATATGAATTCTGTTATACTCACAGACATCATTCAAAGTGTTTTCTATCCAGTACTACTAATAATATGCATATATTAGCATCTGGGACTGAGTATGTGGCAGTTCAGTCTGGGCACGTTATTCATCCAAAAGTGAAAATGCTGCCCCCTATCCCAAACAAGTTAAGGTGCCACCGACCTCCAGTGAGTGCCAGTGTTATCGTACAACCACTACTAACATCAACCTTAATCTACTGAGACGATATACGTAGGTGTTAGAAGTTCTCTATAACAATAACACAGTGATGAAGCAGTAAACAGACAACAGAGTCACATGCAGCAGGACATTATTTACCCTTATACTTCTGGAAGGCTGGTTTTCCTATAGGTTCTCCTTTGGCCTACATTAGTAAGGAATAACACACAAGACTGGTGTAAGTGATATGTTATTCCAGGAAAGAACTGTCAAAATATAAGTCCAGAAACATGACTTACACTTTTCTTGACAGCAGCTGTGGTTGCGGTTGGCTTTTCAGCAGTATACTTAACATTCCTTTTCTTCTTTTCCATATAAGCTATTACATCTGGAATTGAAGGAAATTCAAGAAAAAAGAATTTGGCATACGAAAGTATCATTGTCATAATAAGCATTATGTCAACATTTCTTATCAAACAAATTAAAAGACATGTTACCATCAATGTACAGGATTTTCACTCCCCACTCCAGAGCATTGGACAGGATCTCGTTGACATGTATTCTCACCTACAGGGTAAAACAAATGAACATCTTAACCGAAGAACTGAAATCCAAAGTATCTCCTGAAGTATGAATAAACATTTCGATCCAAAGTGCAAACTTTCCTGAAGTTCCTGACGACTATCAGTCAGAAACAATAAAAGTAACATGTGGCATTAGGTTGGAAATAGGTTGCCAAACTCATTAGTGAGGATCTTAATTAACAAACCTGCTCTTTTACAACTCTCTTCACAAAAGACTTGCCCCTGCTTATGACCACCTGTCAAATACCAGAGAGATAGGGACAGATGGATAAATATATATATGGATAGCTTCAGTTTTAGAGCATATCATGGAAAATGATCCCACTGAGATACAGATACCAGTGACAGACACAGAGAGGAATAGTTGGCTCACCATGTCTCCCTGGCCCTGGGAGCTTCCTTTGAGGCTGTCTCTGTGGCTGCCGGGATGGGGGCGAGGGTGGGGGGAGCTGTGCCCAGAGTCAGGGCTTGGGACAAGAGGGTCGCGGCCATGACACTGCACATACCTGGCCTCTCTCTTATTAGACACCAGGTACTTGATCTCCTTGCTGAAGAACTTCTCCACCGTCTGAGAGGGGACAGAGACACCGGGTCAGATGCGGGGGGGGTATGTGCGTATTTGTAAACAACAGCTGGTGCACGAAATCTAAGTCTCTGGATTTTGCTCGCCTGAAGATGAGTATATTGTGATAAATTGCAGGCCACACTACTTGCCTAGAGTTTTCAGCCATACTTTTCATGGCTGTTTATTTACCACTACAGACAGATGCTGGCACTAAGACCAGACTCAGTCAGCTGCATAAGGAAATAAGCAAACAGGAAACCACTGACCCAGAGGCGGCGCTCCTAGTGGCCGGAGACTTTAATGCAGGGAAACTTAAATCAGTTCTACCAATTTCTATCAACATGTTACATGATCACCTGTACTCCACACACAGAGATGCGTACAAAGCTCTCCCTCGCCCTCCATTTGTAAATCTGACCTCAACTCTATCCTCCTGATTCCTGCTTACAGGCAAAAATTAAAGCAGGAAGCACCAGTGACTCGGTCTAGTAAAAAAAAATGGTCAGATGAAGCAGGTGCTAAACTACAGGACTGTTTTACTATCACAGACTGGAACATGTTCCGGGATTCTTCCGATGGCATTGTGTACACCACATCAGTCACTGGTTTTATCAATAAGTGCATTGAGGACGTCGTCCCCCACAGTGACTGTACGTACATACTAGAGGTCGACCGATTATGATTTTTTTTTAGCGCCGATACCGATTATTGGAGGGCCAAACAAAGCCGATACCGACTAATGGGCCGATTTTGATTGTTTATTTGTAATAATGACAATTACAACAATACTGAATGAACACTTATTTTAACTTAATAAAATACATCAATGAAATCAATTTAGCCTCAAATAAATAATGAAACATGTTCAATTTGGTTAAAATAATGCAAAAACAAAGTGTTGGAGAAGAAAGTAAAAGTGCAATACAGTGGGGCAAAAAAAGTATTTAGTCAGCCCCCAGTCTCCCACTTAAAAAGACGAGAGAGGCCTGTAATTTTCATCATAGGTACACTTCAACAAAATGAGAGAAAAAAATCCATAAAATCACATTGTAGGATTTTTAATGAATTTATTTGCAAATTATGGTGTAAAATAACTATTTGGTCACCTACAAACAAGCAAGATTTCTGGCTCTCACAGACCTGTAACTTCTTCTTTACATTTACATTACATTTAAGTCATTTAGCAGACGCTCTTATCCAGAGCGACTTACAAATTGGTGCATTCACCTTATGACATCCAGTGGGACAGTCACTTAACAATAGTGCATCTAAAACTTAGGGGGGGTGGGGTGAGAGGGATTACTTAACCTATCCTAGGTATTCCTTAAAGAGGTGGGGTTTCAGGTGTCTCCGGAAGGTGGTGATTGACTCCGCTGTCCTGGCGTCGTGAGGGAGTTTGTTCCACCATTGGGGGGGCCAGGGCAGCGAACAGTTTTGACTGGGCTGAGCGGGAGCTGTACTTCCTCAGTGGTAGGGAGGCGAGCAGGCCAGAGGTGGATGAACGCAGTGCCCTTTAAGAGGCTCCTCTGTCCTCCACTCGTTACCTGTATTAACGGCACCTGTTTGAACTTGTTATCAGTTTGGCCAAGACCAAAGAGCTGTCAAAGGACACCAGAAACAAAATTGTAGACCTGCACCAGGCTGGGAAGATAGGCAATAGGTAAGCAGCTTGGTTTGAAGAAATCAACTGTGGGAGCAATTATTAGGAAATGGAAGACATACAAGACCACTGATAATCTCCCTTGATCTGGGGCTCCACGTAAGATCTCACCCAGTGGGGTCAAAATGATCACAAGAACGGTGAGCAAAAATCCCAGAACCACACGGGGGGACCTAGTGAATGACCTGCAGAGCTGGGACCAAAGTAACAAAGCCTACCATCATTAACACACTACGGCGCCAGGGACTCAAATCCTGCAGTGCCAGACGTGTCCCCCTGCTTAAGCCAGTACATGTCCAGGCCCGTCTGAAGTTTGCTAGAGAGCATTTGGATGATCCAGAAGAAGATTGGGAGAATGTCATATGGTCAGATGAAACCAAAATATAACTTTTTGGTAAAAACTCAACTTGTTGTGTTTGGAGGACAAAGAATGCTGAGTTGCATCCAAAGAACACCATACCTACTGTGAAGCATGGGGGTGGAAACATCATGCTTTGGGGCTGTTTTTCTGCAAAGGGACCAGGACGACTGATCCGTGTAAAGGAAAGAATGAATAGGGCCATGTATCGTGAGATTTTGAGTGGAAACCTCCTTCCATCAGCAAGGGCATTGAAGATGAAACGTGGCCGGGTCTTTCAGCATGACAATGATCCACAAACACACCGCACGGGCAACGAAGGAGAGCTTTGTAAGAAGCATTTCAAGGTCGTGGAGTGGCCTAACCAGTGTCCAGATCTCAACCCCATAGAAAATCTTTGGAGGGAGTTGAAAGTCCGTGTTGCCCAGCAACAGCCCCAAAACGTCACTGCTCTAGGAGATCTGCATGGAGGAATCGGCCAAAATACCAGCAACAGTGTGTGAAAACCTTGTGAAGACTTACAGAAAATGTTTGACCTCTGTCATTGCCAACAAAGGGTATATAACAAAGTATTGAGATTAACTTTTGTTATTGACCAAATACTTATTTTCCACCATAATTTGCAAATAAATTCATTAAAAATCCTACAATGCGATTTTCTAGTTTTTTACCCCTCATTTTGTCTGTCATAGTTGACGTGTACCTATGATGAAAATTACAGGCCTCTCTCATCTTTTTAAGTGGGAGAACTTGCACAATTGGTGGCTGACTAAATACTTTTTTGCCACACTGTATGTGCCATGTAAAAAAGCTAACGTTTAAGTTCCTTGCTCAGAACATGAGAACATATGAAAGCTGGTGGTTCCTTTTAACATGAGTCGTCAATATTCCCAGGTAAGAAGTTTTAGGTTGTAGTTATTATAGGACTATTTCTCTCTATACCATTTGTATTTCATATACCTTTGACTATCGGATGTTCTAATAGGTACCTTAGTATTACCATCCTAATCTCGAGAGTTGATAGGGTTGAAGTCATAAACAGTGCAATGCTTGAAGCACAGCGAAGAGCTGCTGGTAAACGCATGAATGTGCTGTTTGAATGAATGCTTCTTAGTATACTTTAGTATTGCCAGTGTAACAGTATAGGTTCCTTCCCTCTCCTCGCTCCTACCTGGGCTCGAACCAGGAACACATCGACAACAGCCACCCTCGAAGCAGCGTTACCCATGCAGAGCAAGGGGAACAACTACTCCAAGTCTCAGAGCGAGTGACGTCTCCGATTGAAACGCTATTAGCGCGCACCCCGCTAACTAGCTAGCCATTTCACATCGGTTACACCAGCCTAATCTCGGGAGTTGATAGGCTTGAAGTCATAAACAACGCAATGCTGGAAGCATTAAAATGGTCGAATCTGGAAACTATCATCTCGAAAACAAAACGTTTATTCTTTCAGTGAAATACGGAACTGTTCCGTATTTTATCTAACGGATGGCCTCCCTAAGTCTAAATATTGCTGTTACATTGTACAACCTTCAATGTTATGTCATAATTATGTACAATTCTGGCAAATTAATTACGGCTTTTGTTAGGAATAAATGGACTTCACACAGTTCGCATTGAGCCAGGCGGACCAAACTGCTGCATGTATCCTGACTGCTTGCACGGAACGCAAGAGAAGTGACACAATTGCCCTAGTTATAACAAATTCATGTTAGCAGGCGATATTAACTAAATATGCAGGTTTAAAAATATATCCTTGTGTATTGATTTTAAAGAAAGGCATTGATGTTCATGGTCAGGTACATTGGTGCAACGACAGTGCTTTTTTCGCAAATGCGCTTGTTAAATCATCACCGGTTTGTCGAAGTAGGCTGTGATTCAATGAGGAATTAACAGGCACCGCATCGATTATATGCAACACAGGACACGCTAGATATACTAGTAATATCATCAACCATGTGTAGTTAACTAGTGATTATGTTAAGATTGATTGTTTTTTAAAAGATAAGTTTAATGCTAGCTAGCAATTTACCGTGGCTTCTTGCTGCCCTCGTGTAACAGGTAGTCAGCCTGCCTTGCAGGCTCCTCGTGGAGTGCAATGTAAGGCAGGTGGTTAGAGCGTTGGACTAGTAACCGGAAGGTTGCAAAAATGAATCCCCGAGCTGACAAGGTAAAAATCTATCATTGTGCCCCTGAACAAAGCAGTTAGCCCACTGTTCCTAGGCCATTGAAAATAAGAAAGTGTTCTTAACTGACTTACCAAGTTAAATAAAGGTGTAAAAAAAATAATAATAAGAAATAAATCAACAAATCGGTGTCCAAAAATACAGATTGTTATGAAAACTTGAAATCGGCCCTAATTAAATCGGCCATTTTGATTAATCAGTCGACCTCTAGTACATACCCCAACCAGAAGCCATGGATTACAGGCAACATTCGCACTGAGCTAAAGGGTAGAGCTGCCGCTTTCAAGGTGCGGGACTCTAGCTTACAAGAAATCCTGCTATGCCCTGCGACGAACCATCAAACAGGCAAAGCGTCAATACAGGGCTAAGATTGAATCATACTACACCGGCTCCGACGCTCCTCTTATGTGGCAGGGCTTGCTACTATTACAGACTACAAAGGGAAGCCCAGCCGCGACCAGTGACACAAGCCTATCAGACAAGATAAATCACTTCTATGCTCGCTTCGAGGAAAACAACACTGAGGCATGCATGAGAGCATCAACTGTTCCGGACGACTGTGATCACACTCTCTGTAGCCGATGTGAGTAAGACCTTTAAACAAGTCAACATACACAAGGCTGCGGGGCCAGACAGATTACCAGGACGTGTGCTCTGGGCATGTGCTGACCAACTGCCGAGTGTCTTCACTGACATTTTCAATGTCCCTGATTGAGTCTGTAATACAAATATGTTTCAAGCAGACCACCATAGTCCCTGTGCCCAAGAACACAAAGGCAACCTGCCTAAATGACTACTGCCCTTTCCCACCTGGACAAAAGGAACACTTATGTGAGAATACTGTGCATTGACTACAGCTCAGTGTTCACTCATCACTAAGCTAAGGATCCTGAGACTAAACACCTTCCTCTGCAACTGGATCCTGGACTTCCTGACGGGCCGCCCCAGGTGGCGAGGGTAGGTAGCAACACATCTGCCACGCTGATCCTCAACACTGGAGCTCCACAGAGGTGCATGATCAGCCCCCTCCTGTACTCCCTGTTCACCCATGACTGCATGGCCAGGAACGACTCCAACACCATCATTAAGTTTGCAGATGACACAACAGTGGTAGGCCTGATCACTGACAACGACGAGACAGCCTACAGGGAGGAGGTCAGAGACCTGGCCGGGTGGTGCCAGAATAACAACCTAACTCTCAACGTAACCAAGACTAAGGAGATGATTGTGGACTACAGGTAAAGAAGAACCGAGCACGCCCCCATTCTTATCGACGGGGCTGTAGTGGAGCAGGTTGAGAGCTTCAAGTTCCTTGGTGTCCATATCAACAACAAACTAAAATGCTCAAAACACACCAAGACAGTCGTGAAGAGGGCACGACAAAACCGTTTCCCCCTCAGGAGAAAGGGGTTCTACAGCTGCAACACCGAGAGCATCCTGATTGGTTGCATCACTGCCTGGTACGGCAATTGCTCGGCCTCTGACCGCAAGGCACTACAGACTGTAGTGCGTACGGCCCAGTACATCACTGGGGCTAAGCTAACCTGCCATCCAGGACCTCTACACCAGTGTAAGAGGAAGGCCCTAAGACGCCAGCCACCCCATTCATAGACTGTTCTCTCTACTACCGCATGGCAAGCGGTACCGGAGTGCCAAGTCCAGGACAAAAAGGCTTCTCAACAGTTTTTTACCCCCAAGCCATAAGACTCCTGAACTGGTTATCAAATGGCTACACGGACTACTATGCATATATGATAAACAGAGAATAGCAGCAGCTTAAACCCTCTTTTTAAGCTGCTGCTATTCTCTGTTTATCATATATGCATAGTCACTTTAACTATACATTCACTACCTCAATTGGGCCGACCAACCAGTGCTCCCACACATTGGCTAACCGGGCTATCTGCATTGTGTCCCGCCACCCACCACCCCCTCTTTTACGCTAGTGCTACTCTCTGTCCGTCATATATGCATAGTCACTTTAACCATATCTACATGTACATACCACCTCAATCAGCCTGACTTACCGGTGCCTGTATGTAGCCTCGCTACTTTTATAGCTTAGCTTCCGTATATAGCCTGTATATAGTCTTTTTACTGTTGTTTTTATTTACTTACTTACCTATTGTTCACCTAACACCTTTTTTTTTGCACTATTGGTTAGAGCCTGTAAGTAAGCATTTCACTGTAAGGTCTACATACACCTGTTGTATTCGGCGCACGTGACAAATAAACTTTGATCTGGAAGAGAACACACAAGGTCCATCCTGAACCAGACAGAGTATTAATCAAATACTGTATTTAAAATGGTGGTGAAAAGAGAGAAATGACAGCGGGCAGCAGTGCAAGGGGTTTCAGGGTCTCTATGAGGACCCCACACGCACAATCTTGCACAAAGTTTTGAGCTGCTGCACTCCGGAAGGAGATATAGGTCCCACTGTTCAGCAAGAATAGGAGCGGGTTGTGCTTGATTGCGTCAGCTATCAGGTTGCTGAACAGTGGAACATAGGACAGATGCAGGCCCAATACATGGTCGGACAGTTAAGCCACAGACTTTAAATATGTGTGACTTGAGTACTAACTTTCCAATGTTTTCCGTACTACATGTATT
This sequence comes from Oncorhynchus gorbuscha, assembly GCF_021184085.1. NCBI lineage: Eukaryota > Metazoa > Chordata > Actinopteri > Salmoniformes > Salmonidae > Oncorhynchus > Oncorhynchus gorbuscha. The sequence goes on from NW_025744684.1 coordinate 716,901, forward strand.
ATAGTGTAGTGTTTGTATGCTGACTTCACAAAAATTAATTTCTATGTAAATGGACAATAACTTACTGCATGTATATTGTATCAAAGTGAGTCAACCAGAGAGATAACAACTCCGGTAACAAGACAGAAGCCATCACTAAAAAAGTTATGTTCCAAAAGACTGAAAGCCACCCCTCCTCCACAGTAAGTAGACAGTAGCCACATTGGTGTGAAAGGCAGCAAGTTGTCATTTCACTTCAAAATGGTCCATGATCAGCAGTATGTCAACACAACACCTTATTAACAATTCACACAACCTGTCAATTTAAATGTCCTATTTCGCTGGCTCAGGAATGATTATCCCTTTTAGTTAGGCATTCAATGTGCTATAATACTTTACAGTCTGTCATGATGTCAAACGCTAACAGATGTAAACAAATATGCACTTACCCCTCCAAACCTTTTGATATCATTCTCTAATGTCTCTGCCCTTCTGTTCGATGGCAAATCTAAGTAGAATAGTTTCCCAGTGAAAGGCTTTTTTTGGGCAGGATACGATTCACATGGTGGTTTGGCATGGCTTTTCGAGGCTGACTTGTGCCCCTTATCAGCGAGTTTGGGGTCTGAAAAAGTAGCAAAATTACTTTCTCGCAGATGAGGCTCATCAACAACGTAGTAATAACGTTCGCTAGTTACATGTTTAAAAATATCCCTTACCTTGTAAACGGGGTTTTGTAGACTTTTGGGTGCGTCTAGATTTCATAATTTAAGAGGAGAATAGAATATCATTGTATTCTCCTGTGTTGTAAGAAATAGACATGTTTACAAACTGAGTTAATGGATGCTAACGTTAACCGTTGTAACGTTATCTAGCTAAACTGCATAAAATCGTTAGCTTTAAAAATAAAACAAAAATAAGTTTAAGGAGTAATGTAAATAGACATAGTTATTTTTTTATAGTTAGAGAAGTTTAAAATGAAAAATAGGACTTCAAAGAAAACGAACAGACCCTAGCTAGCAACGAAACCATACCACTGCAATTTAAACGTTGTTTTTATAGCCTGTTTTTTAAACTACAGGAAGTGGAATCTGCCAGCTAACTAGCAGTGGTATGTAACTAAGTAACGTTAGCTTGCTAACTCACTGGCTAAAAGTTCATATATACCTCGTGAGAGCCTGTGCTCTTGTAAAACAATATATTTCCGTAAATTGACATTTGTTACAACCGATTTTCACGAAAGTTCAATAGTATCTTTAAATTGTTTTGGTTCCGCTAAGATTACTTTGTTGCCATAATATTTTGTTGTGCCATAGATGTTCTTTCCCGCTTCGAAAAATCCCGTCATTCCAAAAAGGGGTTGTTGCTGAAAGTTATCATTGCTTTCGAATGCGATGTTTCCACATATTTTTTCTGGCTTTTTTAAAAGTAAAAATTGATCAAGCAAGTAACGGATGACTTTATCCTTAACGAATAATTATTGAGAAATTGGAATTTTTCATATGTATAGGTATTTAGTTCGCTAGTGTAGCTGTAACCATGTGCTGGATCTCCTTGTGCCAAGAATGTGCTCTGCTGAAAGTCTAAATATGTTTTACAAATATCATGTTGAGTAAACTAGCTATTCTTATTACACTTTATCTAGTTGAATGAAGCCATGCATTGTGGAATTGCCCATGAAGCACATGTACGCAGATACGAGCTATAAGAATACCGGGACATCACATGTAAAATGGGTTTGCTTTGGATTCCGTCGCTGACAAAGAGCAATACTACTTGTCCACTGTGGAAGAGTTGCTAGATAAATAAGTTAGCTAGCTTCTAGTTCCTGCAATATAGCTAGCAAAAAGCTTCTCTAAGGTAAACATAATGATTACAAATTGTCACTGGCCAGAATTCAACAAGAATGTATAGGTCAATTAGATGTTCATAACAACAACTGAATCAAATGTTGTTTTGAATATCTTTCTTAGGCAAGATGAGTGGTAATTCTGGTAAAAATCCTGTGCCCGTCGACACCAATGGCATTACTCCATTTCAACAGATGTTGGCTTCCTGCTCAGGGGCTCTCCTGACGTCATTGTTTGGTGAGCATTGGAACCCTCCCCTACACACACATACACTGACTATATATACACTGCTCAAAAAAATAAACACTAAAATAACACATCCTAGACCTGAATGAATGAAATATTCTTATTAAATACTTTTTTCTTTACATAGTTGAATGTGCTGACAACAAAATCACACAAAAATTATCAATGGAAATCAAATTTATCAACCCATGGAGGTCTGGATTTGGAGTCACACTCAAAATTAAAGTGGAAAACACAGGCTGATCCAACTTTGATGTAATGTCCTTAAAACAAGTCAAAATGAGGCTCAGTAGTGTGTGTGTGGCCTCCATGTGCCTGTATGTCCTCCCTACAACACCTGGGCATGCTCCTGATGAGGTGGCGGATGGTCTCCTGAGGGATCTCCTCCCAGACCTGGACTAAAGCATCCGCCAACTCCTGGACAATCTGTGGTGCAACGTGGCGTTGGTGGATGGAGCGAGACATAATGTCCCAGATGTGCTCAATTGGATTCAGGTCTGGGGAACGGGCGGGCCAGTCCATAGCATCAATGCCTTCCTCTTGCAGGAACTGCTGACACACTCCAGCCACATGAGGTCGAGCATTGTCTTGCATTAGGAGGAACCCAGGGCCAACCGCACCAGCATATGGTCTCACAAGGGGTCTGAGGATCTCATCTCGGTACCTAATGGCAGTCAGGCTACCTCTGGTGAGCACATGGAGGGCTGTGCGGCCCCCCTAAGAAATGCCACCCCACACCATGACTGATCCACCGCCAAACCAGTCATGCTGGAGGATGTTGCAGGCAGCAGAACGTTCTCCACGGCGTCTCCAGACTCTGTCACGTCTGTCTCATGTGCTCAGTGTGAACCTGCTTTCATCTGTGAAGAGCACAGGGCGCCAGTGGCGAATTGGCCAATCTTGGTGTTCTGCACGGTGTTGGGCTGTAAGCTCAACCCTAACCTGTGGACGTTGGGCCCTCATACCACCCTCATGGAGTCTGTTTCTGACCGTTTGAGCAGACACATGCACATTTGTGGCCTGCTGGAGGTCATTTTGCAGGGCTCTGGCAGTACTCCCACTGTTCCTCCTTGCACAAAGGCGGAGGTAGCGATCCTGCTGCTGGGTTGTTGCCCTCCTATGGCCTCCTCCACGTCTCCTGACGTAATGGCCTGTCTCCTGGTAGCGCCTCCATGCTCTGGACACTACGCTGACAGACACAGCAAACCTTCTTGCCACAGCTCGCATTGATGTGCCATCCTGGATGAGCTGCACTACCTGAGCCACTTGTGTGGGTTGTAGACTCCGTCACATGCTACCACTAGAGTGAAAACACCGCCAGTATTCAAAAGTGACCAAAACATCAGCCAGGAAGCATAGGAACTGAGAAGTGGTCTGTGGTTATCACCTGCAGAACCACTCCTTTATTCGGGGTGTCTTGCTAATTGCCTATAATTTCCACCTGTTGTCTATTCCATTTGCACAACAGCATGTGATATATATATATATGTATATATGTATATATATATATGTATATGTATATATGTATATATATATGTATATATATATATGTATATATATATGTATATATATATATAATGTATATATATATGTATATATATATAATGTATATATATATGTATATATATAATGTATATATATATATATAATGAATATATATAATGTATATATATATAATGTATATATATATGTGTGTATTGCAATGTGATTGTGGAACTATTATATTTAAACTGGTTGAACAACTGTCTTTTTTTCAGTCACACCTCTGGATGTTGTCAAGATCAGACTCCAGACTCAGAAAAGTCCCTTTCCCAAAGGTAATAAGACAATAATCAATGTAACCTACCATTCCTCTGTCCTCTCTCTAAACCACAGTGCTCAATCCATTATGTATGTCTTCATTGTTTTCCAGGGAAATGCTTTGTGTATTGCAATGGCCTGATGGACCATACCTGTGTGTGTACGAACGGCAACTCCAAGGCCTGGTACAAGGCCCCCGGCCACTTCAATGGCACTCTGGTAAACATCTCTAACACCTCTACCCAACTCCCAAGGATTGGGTTGGTGTGTATCGTGTGCAATGTGATGAAAATTATGTCTAGCCTATCAGAGGGTAACATTGAGATATTGCTCATTCCTTACAGATTTGCACAAGTGGCCAAGGGTCAGAGGCTATGGGCGGGATGGGACTAGGGCTGTTACGGTGACCGTATTACTGCCACACGGGCGGTCATGAGTCATGATGGCAGTCAAATTCCACATGACCATTTAGCCACTGTAATTAGGCTTTCCAAGCTCTGATGCTGCTGATGGTCATTAGTAGCCTACCAAACTTGCTAACTGTCTGGTACGCAGTACTCTATTGTCCCTCTATTGTCCCTCTAATCACTCTGACATCAATGCATAATTGCATTTGCGGTCACTTTTGAGAATGGTGTTTTCTCCTAATGGAACAGTTGCGCTTCTACTGCCGTGTGCACATTGCTGCGCATATAATGTGAAGAAATACCCTAATAGTTTATTAAAATGTTAAGCTAAATGTTTTGATCTGTTGCATCAGCCTCATCATTTAAAAACATGTTTTTGTATGCTAGTGGTTGTGAGTGAGAGGTGCTTCGGGGCGCGCAGCCAGGAGAGGGGAATTATAATTATTATATTCAGCCCAAGGGCACCACGGCCACTAGCCGCAAAAGGCATGGATTTATTTTAGGGGGCATTACTGCCACACAAAGGGGATGCCACCGGGAAATTTGAGGCATTATCAAGTGCTTGTCGAATTGTGATTGAGAGACTGATTAAGTGTATACAGCCTGCATTGTACACTCTTCAACAAACAAAGCAAAGCTCATGTCTTTCATGCAACTTTTTTCGAATCATCATTAGTTACTTCTTGCAGCCTTAGAATGTATCGTCGTCCGGGTTAGGGAGGTTTTGGCCAGTAGGGATATCCTTGTCTCATTGCGCACGGCGTTTCCTCTGACACATTGCGGCTGGCTTCCGGGTTGGATGCACGCTGTGTTAAGAAGCAGTGCAGCTTGGTTGGGTTCTGTTTCGGAGGACACAAGACTCTCGACCTTCGTCTCTCCCAAGCCCATATGGGAATTGTAGCGATGAGACAAGACAGTAACTACTAACAATTGGATACCACGAAAAGGGGGGTAAAAAATAAAAATACAATTTTAAAATTTTAAAAGCAATGTTCGAATCACAACTAAAGTTACATAAATAACTCTAAATTAAGCAAATTGGATTACCTGTTTCTTCGTTAACCGCTTAACACAGAATAGCAGCATGTGTTCACTCCCTCAAATCATTTGGAGAAAATATCCTTTCTATTTTATTAAGCTATTAAGCTAATGGTAATATAAAGTAATGCCACGGAATTCTAAGCAAATCTTGTCTGCTAAATGAACTAGTGTATCCCACAGCCATATGGCATAGCCAGATCAGGACCTAACATAAGGACAACTCAGAGTATTCTATTCTGTTTTTCTGAAATAGACTACATTTTCTTCATATCATATTTCTTTAGACCCTTCTAAAATAAATAATGGATTTATTGTGATGGTGTAGGCTATATTACATGGATTTATTAGACTTTTTAAAATGTAGATGTTCCAAAGGTGTGCATCAGTAGCTTGTAGGCTGTGTGGAAGCCAGGAGATGTTAAATGTGTTTATGTTAATTAACTGTCAATTACCGTTAGACCGGCTGTTATTTGCTTGACAATCACCGGCTGACAAAATTTCATGAACGCCACAGCCCGTGGGACTTGGAACCAGCCTCAAGTGATGGACCCATTGAATGCTAACCACAAGCATTATAAAGATGTACAGTGGCAAGAAAAAGTATGTGAACCCTTAAGAATGATCATAACAACAGACAAACACACTCTTCTTAAACTAATAACACACAAATGATTGTATGTTTCTTGTCTATATTAAATACATCCTTTAAACATTCACAGTGTAGGTTGGAAAAAGTATGTGAACCCCTAGGCTAATGACTTCTCCAAAAGCTAATTGGAGTCAGGAGTCAGCTAACCAGGAGTACGACCATTGAGACAAGTTTGGAAATGTTGGTTAGAGCTGCCCTGCCCAATAAAAAACACTCAAAAAATTTGAGTTTGCTATTCACAAGAAGCATTGCCTGATGTGAAACATGCCTTGAACAAAAGTGATCTCAGAAGACCCAAGAATAAGAGTTGTTGACTTGCATAAGCTGGAAAGGGTTACACAAGTATCTCTAAAAGCCTTGATGTTCATCAGTCCACGGTAAGACAAATCGTCTATAAATGTAGAAAGTTCAGCACTGTTGCTTCTCTCTCTAGGAGTGGCCGTCCTGCAAAGATGACTGCAAGAGCACAACGCAGAATTCTCAATGAGGCTAAGAAGAATCCTAGAGTGTCAGCTAAAGACTTACAGAAATCTCTGGAACATGCTAACATCTCTGTTGACGAGTCTATGATACATAAAACACTAAACAATAATGGTGTTCATGGGAGGACACCGCGGAAGAAGCCACTGCTGTCCAGAAAACCTATTGCTCCACATCTGAAGTTTGCAAAACAGCATCTGGATGTTCAACAGAGCTCCTGGCAAAATATTCTGTGGACAGATGAAACTAAAGTTGAGTTGTTTGGAAGGAACACAACACTTATGTGTGGAGAAAAAAAGGCACAGCACGCCAACATCAAAACCTCAACTGTAAAGTATGGTGGAGGGAGCATCATGGTTTGGAGCTGCTTTGCTGCCTCAGGGCCTGGACAGCTTGCTATCATCGACGGACAAATGAATTCCCAAGTTTATCAAGACTTTTTGCAGAAGAATGTAAGGCTATCTGTCCGCCAATTGAAGCTCAACAGAAGTTGGGTGATGCAACAGGACAATGACCCAAAAGACAGAAGTAAATCAACAACAGAATGGCGTCAACAGAAGAAAATACACCTTCTGAAGTGGCCCAGTCAGAGTCCTGACCTTCTGAAGTGGCCCAGTCAGAGTCCTGACCTTCTGAAGTGGCCCAGTCAGAGTCCTGACCTTCTGAAGTGGCCCAGTCAGAGTCCTGACCTTCTGAAGTGGCCCAGTCAGAGTCCTGACCTTCTGAAGTGGCCCAGTCAGAGTCCTGACCTCAACCCAATTTAGATTCTGTGGCATGACCTCAAGAAAGCAGTTCAGACCAGACATCCAAAAATATTGCTGAACTGAAACAGTTTTGTGAAGAGGAATGGTCCAAAATTTCTCCTGACCAGTGCAGGAGTGCGAACACTCAGTTTGCGAACCGAGTGTGAACCGATTTTACATGTAGAATTGCACAAAAGTGTCGGCAGTCAGACATCAACAGTGTGCTGAATGAACGGTAGACGAACGGGAGATCCACATTCGGTACAACCCTTAAGCATTTATAATGTACATGTACATCAGTATCATGCATTTGACCCTCTCTGCAGGATGCCTTTATTAAGATAGTCCGCAGGGAAGGTATCAAGTCGTTATGGAGCGGCCTCCCTCCAACCCTGTGAGTCTGAAGTCTGCCGTTACTCTGCCTCATTACTAATTCACACTGCTTACTGGCCTTCAGCACTGATTTATGGTCAGCTGTGTCTTGAGTGGCTGGCCTGCTGTGATTCAGCAAACTCATAGTCTATTGATAATTCAGTTGTTTACGATTGTTTCCCATTGTTCTGCTCATTTGTATCGAGCAGTACGGATGGACACTGTGATTTTGTAGACTCAGGGTTTATCGATATTTGTTTTGTTAATGTTTTATTTTAAATCTCTCAGTCCTGGATTTGTGTCTGAGTGGTGTGGTAACGGCTGAGTCATGGGCTGTTGATTAATTTGGGAACATTTTATTTGTACCTCTTGTTTGTACCCATCTGATTTGTGTCTGATACAGTAAAAGCTGATTCATTTTATTCGTTGTTTATGGATATTTCATCTGTTGATGTTGGTTTCTTGTTTGTAATGGCTGATTTCAATGAGTCAGGGTTCTTGAGGAAACATTAGATTTGCATCTCTGATAATGCTTCTTTCAGTATCATGGCGGTCCCGGCGACAGTGATCTACTTCACGTGTTACGACCAACTGCGTGCTGCCCTGAGGGTCAGGATGGGGTCACACGCTGAGGAGGCACCTCTACTAGCAGGCGCCCTCGCCAGAGGTGAGCTGACCTCTGAGTTTACAGGTCACTGTGGTGATGTATACTTGAGAGCGATAAATAGTGATAGAGTGAATAACATTGTTTTGTCTATCCACTAGAAAGACCTTAAGTAACCCAACTGCTGCTTCCTATCCTAGACTATGGTGACGGTCATCTATCAAAACACAACCAAGACCTTACTTAGCGAATTAGATGTATACTCTATATTATAGGTACTTAGTTGTATTAGTAGTTGTAGCAGTAGTTGTTATTAGTTATAAGCCTATTAGTAGTTGTGCAACAACTTTTTATGCTGTTAATGTAATTATATTTTATTATCATTATAATTATTTAAATGTTGTTATTATTAGACAGTAGTTGCCATATTCTTCTTCTTACTAAGTACTTTTATAAAATAAAAATTATATATATATACACAGTGGGGCAAGAAAGTATTTAGTCAGCCACCAATTGTGCAAGTTCTCCCACTTAAAAATATGAGAGAGGCCTGTAATTTTCATCATAGGTACACTTCAACGATGACAGACAAAATGTGTGATAGACAAAAAAAAATCCAGAAAATCACATTGTAGGATTTTTTATGAATTTATTTGCAAATTATGGTGGAAAATAAGTATTTGTCAATAACAAAAGTTTATCTCAATACTTTGTTATATACCCTTTGTTGGCAATGACAGAGGTCAAACGTTTTCTGTAAGTCTTCACAAGGTTTTCACACACTGTTGCTGGTATTTTGGCCGATTCCTCCATGCAGATCTCCTCTAGAGCAGTGATGTTTTTGGGCAGTTGCTGGGCCATTTTCAGTATGTATTGTATGTGTATGTACAGGCTTTCAACTCCCTCCAAAGATTTTCTATGGGGTTGAGATCTGGAGACTGGCTAGGCCACTCCAGGACCTTGAAATGCTTCTTAGGTGTTTCATGAAATGTTTTGTAAAAGGATAGCCACTCCTTCAGCCCACTTGCCCAGGTGGTGTGTTTGGCATCATTGTCATGCTGAAAGACCCAGCCACGTTTCATCTTTAATTCCCTTGCTGATGGAAGGTTTTCACTCAAAATCTCACGATACATGGCCCCATTCATTCTTTCCATGGCCCCATTCATTCTTTCCTTTACACGGATCAGTCGTCCTGGTCCCTTTGCAGAAAAACAGCCACAAAGCATGATGTTTCCACCCCCATGCTTCACAATAGGTATGGTGTTCTTTGGATGCAACTCAGCATTCTTTGTCCTCCAAACACAATGAGTTGAGTTTTTACAAAAAAGTTATATTTTGGTTTCATCTGACCATATGACATTCTCCCAATCTTCTTCTGGATCATCCAAATGCTCTCCAGCAAACTTCAGACTGGCCTGGACATGTACTGGCTTAAGCAGGGGGACACGTCTGGCACTGCAGGATTTGAGTCCCTGGCGGCGTAGTGTGTTACTGATGGTAGGCTTTGTTACTTTGGTCCCAGCTTTCTGCAGGTCATTCACTAGGTCACCTCGTGTGGTTCTGGGATTTTTGCTCACCGTTCTTGTGATCATTTTGACCCCACGGGGTGAGATCTTCCGTGGAGCCCCAGATCGAGGGAGATTATCAGTGGTCTTGTATGTCTTCCATTTCCTAATAATTGCTCACACAGTTGATTTCTTCAAACCAAGCTGCTTACCTATTGCAGATTCAGTCGTCCCAGCCTGGTGCAGGTCTACAATTTTGTTTCTGGTGTCCTTTGATAGCTCTTTGGTCTTGGCCATAGTGGAGTTTGGAATGTGACTGTTTGAGGTTGTGGACAGGTGTATTTTATACTGATAACAAGTTCAAACAGGTGCCATTAATACAGGTAACGAGTGGAGGACAGAGGAGCCTCTTAAAGAAGAAGTTACAGGTCCGTGAGAGCCAGAAATCTTGCTTGTTTGTAGGTGACCAAATACTTATTTTCCACCATAATTTGTAAATAAATTCATTAAAATGGAGTAGAATTTGAGTAGAGTCTTATGGCTTGGTGATATAAGCTGTTTAGAAGCCTCTTGGACCTAGACTTGGCGCTCTGGTACAGCTTGACGTGCAGTAGCCGTGAGAAGAGTCTGTGACTAGGGTGGCTGGAGTCTTTGACAATTTTTAGGGCCTTCCTCTGACACCACCTGGTATAGGAGTTCCTGGATGGCAGGAACTGGGCCGTACACACTACCCTCTGTAGTGCCTTGCGGTCGGAGGCCGAGCAGTTGCCATACAAGGCAGTGATGCAACCAGTCGATGGTGCAGCTGTTGAACCTTTTGAGGATCTGAGGACCTATGCCAAGTCTCATGAGGGGAAATAGGTTTTGTCGTGCCCTTTTCACAACTGTCTTGGTGTGCTTGGACCATGTTAGTTTGTTGGTGATGTGGACACCAAGGAACTTGAAGCTCTCAACCTGCTCCACTACAGCCACGTTGATGAGAATGGGGTGTGCTCGGTCCTCCTTTTCCTGATGTCCACAATCATCTCCTTAGTCTTGATCATGTTGAGGGAGAGGTTGTTGTCCTGGCACCACACGGCCAGGTCTCTGACCTACTCCCTATAGGCTGTCTCGTCGATGTCGGTAATCAGGCCTACCACTGTTGTGTCATCAGTAAACTTAATGATGGTGTTGGAATCGTGCCTGGCCGTGCAGTCATGAGTGAACAGGGAGTACAGGAGGGGACTGAGCACGCACCCCTGAGTGCTGAGGATCAACGTGGCGGATGTGTTGTTACCTATCTTTACCACCTGGGGGCGGCCCGTCAGGAAGTCCAGGATCCAGTTGCAGAGGGAGGTGTTTAGTCCCAGGGTCCTTAGCTTATTGATGAGCTTTGAGGGCACTATGGTGTTGAACGCTGAGCTGTAGTCAATAAATAGCATTCTCGCAAAGGTGTTCATTTTGTCCAGGTGGGAAAGGGCAGTGTGGAGTGCAATAGAGATTGCATCATCTGTGGATCTGTTAGGCCGGTATGCCAATTTTAATGGGCCACGGTGTTGATGTGAGCCATGACCAGCCTTTCAAAGCACTTCATGGCTACAGATGTGAGTGCTATGGGTCGGTAGTCATTTAGGCAGGTTACCTTACTGTCCTTGGGCACAGGGACTATGCTGGTCTGCTTAAAGAATGTTGGTATTACAGACTCGGACAGGGAGAGGTTGAAAATGTCAGTGAAGACACTTGCCAGCTGGTCAGCGCATGCTCACAGTACATGTTCTGGTAATCCGTCTGGCCTTGTGAATGTTGACCTGTTTAAAAGGTCTTGCTCACATTGGCTGCGGAGTCGCCTGGAACAGCTGGTGCTCTTATATGCATGTTTCAGTGTTGTTTGCCTCGAAGCGAGCATGGAAGTAGTTTAGCTCGTCTGGTAGATTAGGTAAAACAAATGTAAGTTTCCCTGCATTAAAGTCCCCGGCCACTAGGAGCGCCGCCTCTGGATGACGTTTTCCTGTTTGCTTATGACGGAATACACCTCATTGAGTGCGGTCTTAGTGCCAGCATTGGTCTGTGGTGGTATGTCGACGGCTACGAAAAATACAGATGAAAACTCTCTAAGTAGATAGTGTGGTCGACAGCTTATCATGAGATACTCTACCTCTGGTGAGCAAAACCTTGAGACTTCCTTAGATATTCTGCACCAGCTGTTGTTTACAAATATGCATAGTCCATAACCCCTTGTCTTACCAGACACCGCTGTTCTATCCTGCCGAAACAGCATATAACCAGCCAGCTGTATGTTGATAATGTCGTTATTCAGCCACGACTCCGTGAAGCATAAGATATTACAGTTTTAATGTCCCGTTGGTAGTTTAATCTTCCTCGTAGGTCGTCGATTTTATTTTCCAATGATTGCACGTTAGCTAGTAGAAAGGAAGGCCTACGAATTCTCAGAAAGCAGCCCGACCTTCGCCCTCTTTTTCTCCGTCTTCTCTTCACGCAAATGACGGGGATTTGGGCCTGTTCCCGGGAAAGCAGTATGTCCTTCACGTCATGCTTGTCGGGCTCGTTAAAGAAAAAAAAAGTGCCTACCAGTTGGTGGTGAGTAATCGCTCTTCTGATGTTCAGAAGTTATTTTCGGACTTAAGAGACGGTAGCAGCAACATTATATACAAAATAAGTAGAAAAATATGTTACAAAAAATTAACAAAAAAACAGTTGGTTAGGAGTGCATAAAACATCAGCCATCTTCTCCAGCGCCATGATATAATTATGGCCTCCTTTTCATGTGAGAAAGAAATGTATGTGTTTAACTGCTCTGCTTAACTGCTCTTTCTGTGTGTAGTGCTTATAAGTGTTTTCTCGCTCTCTCTCTCTTTCTCTGTCTCTCTGTGAGTCAGTGGGCTCTGTGACAGTGATCAGTCCGTTGGAGCTGATCCGTACTAAGATGCAGTCCCAGAGAAGTTCGTACAGGGAGCTGAGTGAGGTTATCCACTCTGCAGTACGCAACGAGGGTTGGCGGTCTCTCTGGAGGGGCTGGGGACCCACACTGCTTAGAGACGTGCCCTTCTCAGGTAGAAACAACACAATGTCTATCACTATATCTCTCTCAGGTAGAAATAACACAATGTCTAGCTCCATCTCTCTCAGGTAGAAACAACACAATGTCTATTACTATATCTCTCTCAGGTAGAAATAACACAATGTCTAGCTCCATCTCTCTCAGGTAGACACAACACCATGTCTATTACTATATCTCTCTCAGGTATATAACACAATGTCTATCACTATATCTCTCTCAGGTAGAAATAACACAATGTCTATCACTATATCTCTCTCAGGTAGACACAACACCATGTCTATCACTATATCTCTCTCAGGTAGACACAACACCATGTCTATCACTATATCTCTCTCAGGTACACACAACACCATGTCTATCACTATATCTCTCAGGTAGACACAACACCATGTCTATCACTATATCTCTCTCAGGTATATAACACAATGTCTATCACTGTATCTCTCTCAGGTATATAACACAATGTCTATCACTGTATCTCTCTCAGGTAGAAATAACACCATGTCTATCACTATATCTCTCTCAGGTAGAAATAACACCATGTCTATTACTATATCTCTCAGGTAGACACAACACCATGTCTATCACTATATCTCTCTCAGGTATATAACACAATGTCTATCACTATATCTCTCTCAGGTATATAACACAATGTCTATCACTATATCTCTCTCAGGTATATAACACAATGTCTATCACTGTATCTCTCTCAGGTAGAAATAACACCATGTCTATTACTATATCTCTCAGGTAGACACAACACCATGTCTATCACTATCTCTATCAGTTAGAAACAACACAATGTCTATCACTATATCTATCTCAGGTAGACACAACACAATGTCTATCACTATATCTATCTCAGGTAGACACAACACAATGTCTATCACTATATCTCTCTCAGGTAGACACAACACCATGTCTATCACTATATCTCTATCTCTCTCAGGTAGAAACAACACAATGTCTTTCACTAATATAACTATCTCAGGTATACAACATTCTCTATTTCTCCCTCTCGCTCTCTCTTCTCTCTAGCCCACTGTTCTCTCTCCCTCTTAGTGTTTGATAACAGGAGTTCCATATTGTCTGTTTCCTCCTCAGCCATGTACTGGTATAACTATGAGAAGGGGACGGCGTGGCTGTGTAAGCACAACAACATCAGAGAGCCAACGTTTGCCATCACCTTCATATCCGGAGCGGTGTCTGGATCAGTGAGTCTTCTAGCTGTCCTCTCAGCTCAACTCATACTGTTCTGTCTAGTAGAGCACCTAGATATATTGAACATTGAATATCTGATGTAGTTTGTTGTACCTTTCTAATGTTATTCTAGCTCTGTAACTCTTCTTCTGTGCTGACATGGTGTTATTCCATCTAATACTGCTAGAGGGCAGCATTGTCAAATATAAGTGTGATTTCTAACCCTTGTTTATGTCTTCCTTCAGATTGCTTCCATAGTAACTCTTCCCTTCGACGTTGTGAAGACCAGGAGGCAGGTGGAGATAGGGGAACTCCAGGCTATGAATTGTGGGTATAGAACTCCAGGCTGATCACCTGATTCATGGAATCATCCTTATGATCTTTAGTGATGTGTTGATGTGTAGTGATCCTGTACTACTAACCCAGCTATGTTGTCATGTCTCTGCAGTGTCGTCCAAGGCCACCTCCTCTACTCTCAGTGTGATGACCAAGATTGTGGCTGAGAACGGCGTGGGTGGACTGTTTGTAGGTAGGTCAGGCTACAGGGATAGTTCACCCAAAACACACAGTTACCTCAGGTTAGTCTCCTAACTGGTGACCTACTTTCTCTCTTCCACCCCTCTCTCTCTCTCTGTCACTCCCTCTCCTCCACCCCTCTCTCCACCCCTTTCACTCCCTCTCCTCCACCCCTCTCTCTCTCCGTCACTCCCTCTCCTCCACCCCCCTCTCTCTCTGTCACTCCCTCTCCTCCACCCCTCTCTCTCTCCGCCACTCCCTCTCTTCCACCCCTCTCTCTCTCTGTCACTCCCTCTCCTCCACCCCTTTCACTCCCTCTCCTCCACCCCTCTCTCTCTCTGTCACTCCCTCTCCTCCACCCCTCTCTCCACCCCTTTCACTCCCTCTCCTCCACCCCTCTCACTGCCTCTCCTCCACCCCTCTCTCTACCCCTTTCACTCCCTCTCCTCCACCCCTTTCACTCCCTCTCCTCCACCCCTCTCTCTACCCCTTTCACTCCCTCTCCTCCACCCCTTTCACTCCCTCTCCTCCACCCCTCTCTACCCCTTTCTCCCTCTCCTCCACCCCTCCACCCCTTTCCTCCCTCTCCTCCACCCCTTTCACTCCCTCTCCTCCACCCCTTTCACTCCCTCTCCTCCACCCCCCTCTACCCCTTTCACTCTCTCCTCCACCCCCTCTCTACCCCTTTCACGCTCTCTCCTCCACCCCCCTCTCTACCCCTTTCACTCCCTCTCCTCCACCCCCTCTCTACCCCTTTCACTCCCTCTCCTCCACCCATTTCACTCCCTCTCCTCCACCCCCTCTCTACCCCTTTCACTCTCTCTCCTCCACCCCCCCTCTCTACCCCTTTCACTCCCTCTCCTCCACCCCCCTCTACCCCTTTACTCCCTCTCCTCCACCCATTTCACTCCCTCTCCTCCACCCCCCTCTCTACCCCTTTCACTCTCTCTCCTCCACCCCCCCTCTCTACCCCTTTCACTCCCTCCTCCACCCCCTCTCCTCCACCCCCCTCTCTACCCCTTTCTCTCTCCTCCACCCCCCCCCCTCTACCCCTTTCACTCTCTCTCCTACTTTTCTCTTCTAGGTTTCATTCCCAGGGTGATCAAGGTGGCCCCAGCCTGTGCCATTATGATCAGCTGTTATGAGTTTGGGAAAGCCTTCTTCCGCAAGCACAACCAGGAGAGGCTGCTGACCAGCACCACCTGACCTGACTAGGGCCTCTCACACACACAAACCACCACCATAGACAATACCAAGAACACAATCAGCCATCGGCTACCTCTACCTTTCCCTGGGTCCTTAGAGATTGTCAGGTGTAACTTCGCATGCCTGTGTCCTCCCAGCTGCTTAGACACTCCAACACCCTGTTAAAGTGTTCAAGTGTGATCTGTCATGTGACTAGCTGGAAGTAGCTAATGTTGGCGTTTAGGACCCAAGAACACCAGGACTTGATTCTGTTCCAAAGCAGGACATATTGGCAGACATGAAAACAATATTGAAGACAAATATTTGTAGGTAATCAATATTATTCATATTTTCTTATATTTCTCAATCAAGCTATACTGCACTTAATCACCATACTAATTGTGACAAGAGAAAATAGTAAAAGTGCACAGATTGTATTTGAAATATCATTTTCACAACTACTTAAAAATGATTTGCATAATCTTTTTCCTGTGCACTCATGATGAAATGTTATGAAGTGCATTTAATTACACTGGCCTGTAGGTGTTAGACTTATCTGTAACCAGAAACTGGGGGGGTCATATTGGACAAGTGTTTTATCCCATTACGTTAGTTATTGAGGTATGGGGGTTGTGTGCACTGTGCCATCCGGGGTCTGACAGTAATAGTAATCATTTGATGGATGCTTATATTTGTCCTGTTTCACACATGTACACGTGTGTATCATACCCATGTCTGAAATGGGTAAATGTGTGTTTTGCATATCCCGACACCCTCAGAGTGGGGTCAGGGACAGTAGAGATGAGGGTCAAAGCTGTGAATGAGGCAGGATAACTTCTGGTTAGTAGTCTCTGTCCCGCAGAACCCCCTCTCATTCCCTGCCGCTTTCTCTCTCAATTCATGACCCCAACTCTATCACCTCATTCTCAACCCTATTGGAAGAGAAGGCCCAAGGTCCTTCAGGATACATGTTCTGTTCAGTGCCAGACTGACAGTTTAAACCTGAAATTCAACTCTTAACTTGCACCTCTTCCAGAATCCCATATTCAATCCCCAGTCAGCCAGACATGGACTGTGAACACCTGTACATGTTCTCAAAACATGTAGCAATGATATATATTTCTATTGTTTAATATATTCTACAATGATCACCTGTAGTGACACGTTTTCCAACTTTGTACAGAAATACATAGAATACAAGTCACATTTTGACATTTGAATTGTTGAATCAATTGTTTATTAGATCAGGAAAAATGTGTGATTTGGTTCAATCCAGTAGTTTGTCATATGATAATACAATTCATAATTGAATCCTGTTGAACAAATCTAAATCACGGAGGTTGTGGTGGCTTCCGTGGCATCAGTGTACCACAACAACTGATCAAGTTAAAAGGAAGAAGGGCTAGCATGGAGAGGTGTAATGTGCTGTTCCACTGTTACAGAAGCTTTCCCTGGTAAGATCCTAGCAGCGTAGAGATTACTGCCAATGTTGATGTATGGAAACAATCTCTCTGTAAAAGTGTGTGTGAACGTGTATATGTGTGTGTTATTATCAAGGTCGTAAAAGGACAGTGTATCTCTGTTCCAGTCCAGCTGCACTCTGATCCGATGGGGTTTATTTTCCAGTGTCAGGACAGTCTGTGGCCCTTTTGGACACCGTGCCCAGTATTTATCATTATAATAGCCTACACGCCAGAGTCCAGTTTGTACCACTCCCTTCCTCTGGACAGACTTATAGACTACACCTACAAACCATACTGTATTGTCCCCGACGTCTGTATCCCAACTGTGTGTCCCAGAATCAAAGCCCTCAGAGCCCAGGACCATTCGATAGTTATCAAACCTCTCTGGGTTGTCAGGAAGCAGCTGTATCCCATCACTGAATCTCATACTGGTCAGATCGTCAGACAGGATGAAACATGGATGGGCAGTGTTGGGGTCCAGAATCACAGGCGCTGAACAGAGAAAAACAGATCCACTGTTTGTTTTAATTTACTGGGACATTATTGCCAGATGATCAGTGATATTTTTTTTTATCTGAAATTGTCTATATGCAATTTTAAAATATTTGTGAAGATATGAACATTGGTAAGAATAAAATCAGACTCACTGTATTGAACAGACTTCAGCATCTTCTCCAAAACTCTGACCTGCAGGTTTCCCAGGTGCTTTGCCACATTGATCAGCGCTCCAGAAACAAGCTCTGGATCTGGGCTTGTGCACTGGGCTCTAGAAGAATATCCAAGAGTTAGTGATACGGTGGGGTTGGGTTCAGAACCACAGGGAAGAGAGAGAGAAGAGGCCGATCACTTAGGGTCCAGATTCTTCACCCTTCACCTGAAGTGTTGCGGACAAATAGGCAGTAGCCTTACCTTTTTAACGTGTCCTTGTAGTTCTGCAGGTGAACAAAAGAGCAAATCAATCAATAATACATGTAATCACTGAAATCAATCATCAGTTAATCAATAAATCTATCCCAAATAACCTCTAGACAGCACAGAGATATTGGTCCTTACCTGCAGGAATGCGATGTCATCAGATACCAGGTCCTACTTTATGGCTCTCGTTGTGTCTAAAATGGCTGCTCTCTGTTCATATCGTCAATTATCTTCTTCATCCTCTTCTTCCTCCCCCAGGACAGCCATCCTGGCTGCCTCTTCATATCGTGGAAACTGGTGAAGTTTCTCAAAGTCCTCCTGAATCTGATTTTCTGTCTGAGCCTGGCTCTAGAGACAGTTTGTCATCAGGCATTACACTATATTTCATATAAATCTGAAAGGTTTTTCAAAACATTATACTGTTTAGGAGGCTGTATGGAACGTTCGTTACTTATTGTTTACTTAAAATGTTGGCTTGGGGGGCCTCCCGGCTGGCGCAGTGGCTAAGGGCGCTGTACTGCAGCACCAGCTGTGCACCAGCGACCCCTGTGGCGGGCCGGGCGCAGTGCGCGCTAACCAAGGTTGCCAGATGAACGGTGTTTCCGCCGATACATTGGATGAGTGCTGTGTCAAGAAGCAGTGCAGTTTGGTTGGGTTGTATCGGAGGACGCATGACTTTCAACCTTCGTCTCTCCCGAGCTACTAAACAATTGGATACCACGGAATTGGGGAGAAAAAGGGGTAAAATAATAAATTAAAATAGGTTAGCTTGAGTGTTGCCTCTATGGTTCATATACACATGATATAACAATCAACTTCCACACAATCCTTATTTTAAGGCTTTTGCTCAGTCGTAGGAAGGTGTTTGTCCAATTACGTAATTTCTGGGTAATATTTATGTCCATTTAGGAGACCCCTTTTGGCTCAGTCCAAATGAAACAAAAAAAAATCATTCTGATACAATGCAATATTCATATTGCATTGTAACATTACTTAAACAAAGCTTTGAAGAAACAGCAGAGCTTAACTTCTTTGGGATTTGTTCATTTACCCTGCGATTTTTAATGATTGCATGCAAAATTGGATGGATTTATGAGAACATCACATTCTGATCAATCTAAAGAGAACATACAGGCTGTATAAGTACGACAGGAGAGCTGAATGTAATAAGGACCTCTTCTGCACTAGACATTTGCTAGGAGAGAATGATCCTGTTATAGTGAATGTACTGTGTATGTTAGTTGATATTTTGTATCGTACCTTGCGATCCAGAGCAGCCTCATCTACTGGGATACATTCGTGTGTGTCATGTTTACTTGAACCCTCACACACCGAACAGATCGGCTCTTCATGCTCCAGACAGAACAGTGTGAGTAGCTTGCTGTGCAGACATGTTTAGCTGAAACGTTCTCACCCGGCATACACTGGTTCTTCAGAGCAATATACATCAAATCCTTATAGCATTTTATGCTGCACACTGGACATTCATGATTCCATCCGTTTCCAGTATGACTCCAGACAGGCTATACAGCAGCTATGGCCACAGGACAGGAGAACAGGTTCCTTGAGGGTTTCAGAGCACACAGGACAGGAGAGATCCTTCTCTGGGACAGATGCCTGGGAGGCCATTTTCCTCACCCCCTAATGGCATTTGGAGGTTACTTTCAATGTGAAAACTCACCCTGGTTTAGTCAGCAGCTTTCTTACCACAGTGTTGATGAATAGTTTTGCAGTTGGAGTTAGAAGACACAGGACTCAAACTATCTTACAGAACAGATACACATAGATATGAGAGATCCGTGTGTGTGAAGCCAGTAAAATGGGCATTGCTATGTAAACTGATGTGAGACAGTACAGCTCCTTAAGGAGAGAGAGTGGGGGGACACTAAGCCATTTTCTAAAAATGAGATATTAGTCTGATGCAAACAGCTGAGAACTAGTCTTGTTTAGTGAGCAGGGACTTAAATATATGTGTTGCTGGAGCTTCCTCCTACTCCTCAGTAGCTGCTGGAGTAAGTTGTAATTTACTGTGCTTAATTTGAGCCCTGTGGTGACAGAACAGGTCATTAAACACTAGTTTAATGTTACTGTCAGGGACTTTATTTTGGACCGGGGCCTGCTGGGTTAACCGTTACATCCCGCTCTAACACTAGGGGCATGGTAGGGGTAAAACATGGAGATCTATGTCTACATGGAGAATGAAGATACTGTACTAAACATTGGTACAGAATACAAATTTAAAAAACAAGAATAAATATTGTTTAGTACAGTAGTTTATTCAAATTAGCAGGAGAAAATCAAAGTAATAAATCAATGTGCAATATCGCAATACAATTAACTGTGTGTGAGAGTGAGACAGAACACACCCTGAACACTTTCCCCACATGCCTCTGATCAAAATAAATCTCAAAGCAGTCAGAGACAGAACATGAAACCCCAATACAGACTATCATGTTCAACCTAAACAAACGGTTCAAACTAACCCTGTTGGACAGGAAACATTTCCTGAGAACACAAACCCTTTGACACAAAGATAATACTGTGTGGTTAAATCCAAAACGCATTGTGGATGAGCTAGTCAATTTAAAAATAACAATTTGCTGGCGCACACCCTTTAGAAAAATGTGTTTGTGTGGAGGTGCTGACTAATGGCAAATAAGCTAAAATAAAGTCACACTCCATATATAAACTCAGTAATTTATTGGGTATTTACTAATGTGTCGCCATCACTGTGCCTGAAGGTCTGAAGGCACAGTGATGCCGAAACGTTGATAAATACCCAATAAATTACTGGGAGTTTATATATGGAGTGTGACTTTATTTTGATAGTTTATGAGATACATTCAATGCCATCAATAATACGATTATGGCTACAAGGTACCAGAGGATTGACCGTAGAAACAGAAGACATAAAAGCAACACTGTTCTCCTCTAGATATTTCAAGGCCCTTCCAACATGGAAGCATGATTACATTAAAGACTTATAAATAATGAGGATAGCCCAGTCCTCTGGCAGGAATACAATACCTAAATGTCCGTTCTTTGAGGTATTTTTTGGCCGCTGAGACAGACCCACAATCGGCCATCTAGAGTAGAGCTAACTTAAGTTGCCAGGGTAACAGGACAACAACACCTGCAAGTTGATGAGGCATGAACAGAACCACTAGTCTACAGGCTTTAACACTTGAGAAACAAACCACAACCTTCACTCCTTTCCCCTCCCTAAATAAATCCTAAAGAAAGCAATTCCTCAAGTTTTGTCAATCTCTGGGATGCAGAGCATGTTTACATCATGAGGAGTCCTTTAAGTGACACAAAAGGTCTGCATCCCAATAGTGTCAAAGTGGCGTTCTCCTTGGTCTGCAGTGATCTGAACACATAAGATGGGTGACAACAGTATACCTACCGGAACTGGCTTTCAACTCTGTAGTTGTTTTCTCATCAGTGCAGATATACAACAAACGTGGTCGGTCCTGGTCAATACAGTCCTGGTTTTTCCAACGGCTCTGCGCTTACATTGAAGGACTGACTACTGAAGCGCTGGTTCCAGGGTCAGTCCGGGTTGTAAATTCCAAATGATTGACTGCGGCTCCCATGTTGAGCTATGAGTTCCTTCAATATTTCTTTAAAACTTGGAGTTCCTGGATCCAGATTCCATGTGATTTAGTCATAGAAATATCAATAAATACATCTCTATGCACAGTTGTATGATTCTACGACCTGTGTTGCATCCCTGGTAAATCCATCAATTGAGCCTGGGGACGAAGTTAAATCTCTGGGTTTAGGAGGGGGTGGAATGTTATTCAAAAAGGCTGAGTTCCAATTCCAAGATCCAAATCTGGCTCTTTCTCCAAACCATGTGCTGGATCTCTTGGTCTCTGGTTCTAGGACGGGGTGAGGTCAGGACTGGTCATCTCTGTGGTGGGGCTGGCTAGACACTCACTGGACTTCAGGCTGGCCAGGGACTTATTGCTGGCTACTGACTGCAGAGACCCACACAGACCTATCAGAGAGGGGGTGTCCTCCTTCCCTAGGGAGCAGAAGAGGGGGTTAACACATATAGAAAATGACTATTATTTATTGGTAGTGGGGGAGAGCACAGAAATGCACACACACCATGGTGGTGCCAGTGTGAGCTGGTTGGTCTAGTGTCCAGGTTGAGTGTGTGTGAGGGCTCCAGAGAGGTCTGGGACAGCTGCTCTAGACTCTGGAAATTCTTCCTGTAGAACACAGAGACATTAGAGTGGACTCTCTGGATGCATCCAAATAGTGTGATGGCTACATTGGAATAACCATTTGGAATGTTAAAATTCATATTTTCTTCACAGGTACAATAAATAAAATATATATACACACACACTGTGTCACCACATTTGGGTGGACCGTATAAAACCATACTATTGCGTGTAAGTGAGGAAGTTGTGGAATAGGAATTTATCCCCGTTTACATACTCCTCCCACTGCCCCACCCTATTCCTGTACAGCATGGTATCCAAGGCAACAGCGTTGGCCACTGATTGGTCACATTTGCAGTCAGTTCTTGTCTGGACCTCAAGTCATGGTTCTTCAGCACCATCCTTGAGTAGGATGAAATATACACGCACACAAACCTATACTGTCAAGACACTAGCTACTCCTATTGTGTTCCTGAAACATTCTGTCCCAAAATATGCTACATACCCCAGTCTCTCTGTAATCTCTCCTCACCACCTCCCTGTTGTGTCTGTAAATCCATACCCCTGACTGATTATTGGTTTGAGAGATGACTGCAGTTTCAACACCAGCATTTGGAAAGCTAAGGAAATCCTCACAACCCAAATTAAAATATTGATCAGAAGGTGGAAAGGAAGAGATGAAATTGATCACACCATTAATGATGATGATGATGATGATGATGATTCACCCAGGCCAAGTGTTCACCCCATTAATGATGATGATCACACCAAGGTTAATACAGTAAACAAACAAATTATGAAAAAACTATAAACTTAAATAAAATGAACAAATCTGTTTTGAAAAACTAAAAGTTACGCTCAAACTATTATCTTTGACTCCAAAATGAACTCAAATAAAATACAATGGGGTTTTAAGCTTCTGAATCTGACAGGCCACATTAATATTTAAAAAGGTAGATTCAGCAAGATGGCGCCATGAGCAGCACCGCTGTTACGCACGCCTCTATGAAGAGGGAACGCAACACCCTGCTACAACTAAACTCTCCGTGAGGTGAAAGAGGTCTGGACTGTAGACGTGAGTAAGGATGACAACAGGCAGAATGTGGTACCGTTTACAAGGACTTTATTCCTTTACACGGTAATATGGGGAAAAGGGGCTGGACGGAACCAAAGAAAGTAAATCTCAAAGCCCCCCCCCCCTCCTATCTTACCTGCCTACCCACTACTTACCTAATTTAGCACCACCTGGTGCCCTAACCAAAATACAAGGGGTGGTCCACCCAGGTCTTACCTAGTGTGCCTAGACAGCGAAT
Source organism: Oncorhynchus gorbuscha (assembly GCF_021184085.1). Taxonomy (NCBI): domain Eukaryota; kingdom Metazoa; phylum Chordata; class Actinopteri; order Salmoniformes; family Salmonidae; genus Oncorhynchus; species Oncorhynchus gorbuscha. Next base: position 740,399 of record NW_025744684.1, read on the forward strand.
ATGCTACGGGTATATGTATGCCCGCGGGCCTCTTGCCTAAGAACTCCCTAGGTGCCTTCCCCTTCCCCCCTGGGAACAAATGAAACAGAATATTAAACAATTTCACAAACAAACTAAGAAACAAACAAAGGACATCAAATAAGCTCTATCTGAGCAACAAACTCACAAAACATAACAAATCTCTGCAATGACCTCCCAGCAAAATCTCTGCAATGACCTCCCAGCAAAATCTCTGCAATGACCTCCCAGCAAAATCTCTGCAATGACCTCCCAGCAAAATCTCTGCAATGACCTCCCAGCAAAATCTCTGCAATGACCTCCCAGCAAAATCTCTGCAATGACCTCCCAGCAAAATCTCTGCAATGACCTCCCAGCAAAACTCTACCTCCTGAACACTGGCTTTTATATAGCTTCAGAATGAATGGGTAATTGGAGACAGCAGTGTCTTGACGAGGGGGCGGGGTCAGCTCTCCAATTAGCCATGAAGTCGACCAATCAGCTGCTTGAGGGATTTCAGGAAGCCACACGTGCAAATACACAAACTACAACACAAACTGGGGAACGTAACACAGCAGATATTGGGGGCGTTTGAGTGGTAAGGCCGAAAGCAACCGACTGCAGGCAAAAGTCGAGGAGTGAAGTCGGGAAATGCATCTGCGACAGCTGAAAGTTGTGGTTTTCCAACAGCAAGGCTCAGATCAACATGGCAGTGTTGCCATCGTTTATAAAATGTTTTCTTTATAATGTCTAAATAAACATCTAATCCCCAAATCACACTCAAACTGAAATCCTTGTACAATGTACACTATCAATTAGTGAGAGAGGCTCATAGAGCACATCTATTTATATGGTTCCCGTTTCAGTCATGTCTTTGGTCACGTTCGCGTGGGTCAAACAAAACAACCCTGATGATTGGTTGGCAATAGAGCTTCCCACAATACAGGCGATGGCTGCAGAATTAAGTTGGTGAAGAGCAGAAACTTGCAGTCAATGACCTTTGATCACATTTTTTGTAATGTTCAAGCAGTTGACATGTAGGTGCAAGTCAGACCATTTTTCTCCCACAATGCAACACACTTTGAAAGGCTTGACAAACGTGATCCTCTCTAACACAGCCATTGAGATTTGCACGATGCAACATGGTAGCTACGGGACCAAAACAGAGAAGTTAAGCCTCACGCTCCAATGCTCAGTTGTGGAAATTGACACACTACTACTGTGTACACGGTGCATCTACATCATCTTACCGTGTCTACTTTTAAACCTAACTTAAAAACCTCATAAGGATCAATCCCCCCATACCCAAATCTGCCTGTAGCAAAGATATGCATATTCTTGAAACCATTTGAAAGAAAACACTTTGAAGTTTGTGGAAATGTGAAAATGTAGGAGAATAACACATCTGGTAAGAGATCATACAAATACAAAAGAAAAAAAAAAGTTTTTTTTTTTAACCATCTCTGAAAGGCAAGAGAAAGACTATAATGTATTATTCCAGCCCAGGCTCAATTTAGATTTTGGCCACTAGATGGCAGCGGTGCGTGTGCAAAGTTTTAGACAGTTCCAATGAACCATAGCATATCTGTTCAAGACTGCCCAAATGTGCCTACTTGGTTTATTAACACATTTTCAAGTTCATAATTGGGCACTCTCCTCAAAAAATAACATGGTATTAACATGGCATTATACACACCGATCACGTAGAGGTTAACCCATGACCTGACCCATCACCTTATGTATTACTGCCAATAGTGGCATTCTGTCCCTAACACTAAAACGAAAAATATATATATATTTTTTCTTCATAAAATAAACTAAATGAAAAGGACAAGTGGATCAGAAAACTAACTGAACTTCAAATAACCTTGTCACACACTTTCCTATACCTGTAAGTATAAGTCCTCAGAAAAGTGGGGAAATTTTGCAGGTCCTCACTTGTGAAAATAACTATTTTAGTCTTAGAATTAGTGGTTAGGTTTAGGAGTTAAGGTTGTTGGTCTCCAAGAAGTCCTCACAAGTATAGTAAGACATAGCTGTGTGCACTACTCCTGCATTCCCTGGCCCTCTCACTGTGGTTAAAATGTCACTCACAGCTGGTCATTCCACCCACTCACAGATACAAACTCACAGTTGGTCCTGGAGCTCCAGTACGATGTATTCTAGTTGTTCCTTCTCCAGTGTGTGTGAGAGGTGTGTGTCTGTTAGTCTCTGCTGAAGAGCTTTGTTCTGAGGAATCACTTGAGACAGCTGGGCCTCTCTCAGACGAACCATCTCTTCCAGATAACACTGGCGCACACACACACACACACGTGAGTTGTTGCATTATTACATTTTTTTGCCGTAGCAAAACAGATAAAAAGGGAAGATTTTTGTTTTGGTAAAGGAGGACCTATTTTGTACTCTGTAGATTTGTACTCTGGTGAGGATGGAATGAATGATATCAAGCTGTGTGCATTTCCATTTCCTCAAGAGAGCACATTTCCTCAACAGAGCACTGACAGTTAGCCTGACATTTTGATTTCTACTTTCCAATTATTCCTCAGACACCTCAGTCTCAGTGTCTCATGCACAAATACACCTGCATTCTACAGTGCAATACAGTGTTCTGCAGCACACACACACGTACAATACACACACTGAGACGTTACCTTCTGTTCCAGTGCCATGCGGTATTTCTGCTCAAGTCGTTTACACCTGCAGACCCAGCTGCTCTGCTCGGTTAAGATGGCCTCCGCAGAGCTGGCGGCCATCTTTTCAGGGGTGGTGTTCTCGCTGACGCTGCTCCCCAGGGTCCTAAACTCCTCTTCATCACTGCTGATGCTGTTCTCTCTACACAGGGGGAAAGGGCACACTTCAGAGGGTACTACAGATGTAGGAGTTCAACTTATAGGGCACATACAGGGGGAAGGGTACATAATAGTAGGTAAAGGACTAAAAGACTGACTCCCACATACCTCTGAAACGACTTCAGATAAGGCGTATAGTCAATCACCGCTGGGCAGCTTCCATTCAGCCCCTCCCCTTTCAGACAGAAGCTAACCACCAGAGGAAAACACTAATTGAGTCCTTTACTGTATAACCTGAGCTCTGACTCAGCAACACTATAAATAATATACAGGTACCTGAAGTCAATGGTGTTGAGACCGATGAGTGTATCTGCTAGCAGCCCCGCCTCCTCACCTAGCATGATGGCCCCATCCTCATACCATCTCCTACACAACATAGAAAACACACACTAGATCCATCCTCAGAACACCTAAACCCAATACTCAACTCAGTCTGGTGTTTTGTATTGCCATTGTGTGTGTCCCAGAGAGAAAGACCTGGTGGTTTTGAAGTCCCTCAGGGCGGCGGAGATGTACTCAGACAGCCTCTTCTCCATCAGCACCAGCCTGATCCACGCCCGACCCTGTGGACACACACAGTTCTTAAGTTTCCATTATACATCAGACCTGCATAGTATCTCTTTAAAACAGACATAATACAAATACATGCTGCCCTTCCTACTTAGCCACAGTCAGCTGATTGAGTTCGTGCACCTGCACGCAAGTGTGCATGCATGGGTGCGTGTGTGTGCGTGTGCGTGTGCGTGTGCTGGAGCTGTGGCGTTCTCTTGGACAACACTACAGTATTCATTGTTTAAAGCTTCTGAACAAAGCTGTCTTTTGTTCTGTGTAATTTCATCAGAAAAGGCTGAGAGAGTTGTGCGTTTTAGATCCATGGGAATATTTGTTATCATTAAGGTCCATGGCTCAAGGCTTTCCAGCGTAACCAACAACCTCTCTCTCGTGCACACACACACACACCTTAGCTCTGGAGGAGCGGACATTCTCCATGCTCTCAATGCTGTGGATGCAGCTAGGAGAGACTTTACTGCAGGCTGCTTTCACATAATCCCAGAAACTACGATGAGTCTCATAACCAAACCACGTAGTCTGACCTGGGAGGAGGGAGCGAGAGCTACATTTATAGGTGGCATATTGACTCCAAAACCCAGCAACCCTGCAGTGGTCCAGATGAGAAGGGCTTTTAGCATGTGGTGGTGTGTTACTCTACCTTTGAGTCTGTGACTGAGGATCTGTTCCAGGATGGAGACGAAGTTGGTGAACTCCGGAGAGGAGTCGTCTATCGTGTCTAAACAGGAGCGGTCAAGCAACGTCTTCACTGAAAACCTGCACACACACACACACAGTTAACGGAGTCTGCACTGGGTTCCAACCAGATCAGCGAGTTTCTCTCTGACATGCTGTTAAATGTGACTCTAGGGAGAGGAGATCTGACTGAACAGATTAATTATAGGCTTTAGAAAACACAATCTCTACTGCACACTATCAGTGGAGCGTTGACAATATACAAAAAAATATATATTCTTTGTTTAATCACTGTCATAAGCATATAGGTAGATTGCACAGAGGTCAGATTGTGGGGCATGACAACAATGATAGGGCTCCTGACCAGAGATACTCTAATTAGTGTCTAGGTTATTAAGCACCGAGGAGATTTAATGGAATGAAGCAAACGCAGGAAATGACTTGATTCTAGAATACAGGGATGCATCGCAGTAGTCTTTAATGGCCTCATTTCCATGTTGATCAGACAGAGATGCAACAGTCATCTCTGTGCTGTGGTTCTTGTACTGCAGACACACAGTAGCAGGTTAAGTGGCAGTGGGGTGACTGGGCAGATAAAGCTTCCTCTAAACAGGACAGGCATTAAGGTTTCAGTTTTTTCCATTACATACACAGAGAGAGGGAGACATACCAAATTCCCCCACTAGAATCCCCATACTTTAATGAAGACAGCTTCGACATCCCGCAGGGGGAAATATATAATTTCCAGGGAAAGGGACATGTACTAGTCTGTGGCGACCTAAATGCCAGAACCGGACACCTCAGCTCACAGGGGACAAACACCTACCTGGAGGTGACAGCATTCCCGAGTGGCGCAGAGGTCTAAGACACTGCATGTCACTGCAGTACCTGGTTTGAATCCGTGATTGGGAGCCCCATAGGGCAGCACACCCCTAGGTCCAGCGTCATCCGAGTTTGGCCATCATTGTAAATAAGAATTTGTTCTTAACTGACTTGCCTAGTTATATATTTTATTTAAGTCCCTCCCCCATATACCCCCCCAGGCACAACAAAAACAGGTCACAATTCCTGCAGCTCTGTTGCACACTGGGTATGGTATGTACATAGTCAATGGTAGGCTTCAAGGGGACTCCTACAGTAGGTACACCTATAGCTTATCCCTAGACTACTTTATTACTGACCTTAACAGAGTCTCACAGATATATATAGTTTGAAGTCAGAAGTATACATACTCCTAGCAAAATACATTTAAACTTGTTGTCACAATTCCTGACTTTTAATCATAGTAAAACTTCACCTTTTTTTAAGAATGTGAAATGTCAGAATAATAGTAGAGAGAATTATTTATTTCAGCTTGTATTTCTTTCATCACATTCCCAGTTGGGTGAGAAGTTTAAATACACTCATTTAGTATTTGGTAGCATTGCCTTTAAATGATATAACTTAGGTCAAACGTTTTAGGTAGCCTTCCACAAGTTTCCCACAATAAGAAATTTTTAATTTGCAAATAAATTCATTAAAAATCCTACAATGTGATTTTCTGGATTTTTTTCTTCTCATTTTGTCTGTCATAGTTGAAGTGTACCTATGATGAAAATTACAGGCCTCTCATCTTTTTAAGTGGGAGAACTTGCATAATTAGTGGCTGACTAAATACCCCCCCCCACACTGTATATTAAGTTAAAATAAGTGTTCATTCAGTCGTTGTAGTAATTGTCATTATTACAAACAAATATCGGCAATGGCTTTTTTGATCGGTATCGGCGTTGAAAAACCTCATATAAATGAATTGGGCACTAGAACAGTCTGCAGCACCCAGCCTCACCCTACTAGAATTTGAAGTCAAATGTCTACTGTTTGCTGATGATCTAATGCTTCTGGACACCAACCAAGGAGGGCCTACAGCACCACCTAGATCTTCTGCACAGATTCTGTCAGACCTGGGCCCTGACAGTAAGACTAAAATAACAGTGTTCCAAAAAAGGTCCAGTCGCCAGGACCACAAATACCAATTCCATCTAGACACCCATTTCCCTAGAGCACACAAAATGATACATACCTTGGCCTAAACATCAGCGCCACAGGTTACTTCCACAAATCTGTGAACGAGCTGAGCGACAAGGCAAGAAGGGCCTTTATGCCATCAAAAGGAACAAAATTCAACATACCAATTAGGATCTGGCTAAAAATACTTGGAATCAGTTATTGAACCCATTGCCCTTTATGGTTGTGAGGTCTTGGTCTGCTCACCAACCAATAATTCACAAAATGGGATAAACACCAAATTGAGACTCTGCAAATATTTCCTCAGTGTACAGCATTTTTTAAAAACATAATAATGCATGCACAGCAGAACTAGGCCGATACCCGCTAATTATCAAAATCCAGAAGAAAAAAAAAGACCTAAAATGAAACGATTCCCAAACCTTCCATAACAAAGCCATCACCTACAGAGAGATGAACCTGGAGAAGAGTCCCCTAAGCATGCTGATCCTGGGGCTTTGTTCAAACAGACCCCACAGAGCCCCAGGACAGCAACACAATTCGAACCAACGAGAAATCATGAATCACGAGAAAACAAAATAATTATTTCCAATGTGTCAAGTAATTAACCAAAAAAAAAGACCAATCTAGAATGCTATTTGGCCCTAAACAGAGAGTACAGAGTGGCAGAATACCTGACCACTGTGACCGTCCCAAACTTAAGCAAAGCTTTGACTATGTAGACTCAGTGAGCATAGCCTTGCTATTGAGAAAGTCCACCGAAGGCAGACCTGGCTCTCAAGAGAAGACATGCTATGCACACACTGCCCACAAAATGAGGTGGAAACTGAGCTGCTCTTCCTAACCTCCTGCCAAATGTATGAGCATAGAGACACATTTCCCTCAGATTACACAGATCAACCAAGAATTCAAAAAACCCAATTTTGATTAACTCCCATACCTACATAGTGAAATACCAGTGTGCCATCACAGCAGCAAGATGTGTGACCTGTTGCCAAAAGAAAAAGGCAACCAGTGAAGAACAAACACCATTGTAAATACAACCCATATTTATTTTCCCTTTTGTACATCGTTACAACACTGTATATAGACAATGTCATTTGAAATGTCTTTATTCTTTTGGAACTTCTGTGAGTGTAATGTTTACTATAAATGTTTTATTGTTTATCATCTACACTTGCTTTGGCAATGTAAACATATGTTTCCCATGCCAATAAAGCCCCTTGAATTGAGAGGAGGAGGAGAGACCGAGAGAGAAAGAATAAACACCGCAAGCGTCACCAGATGCTTTTAGTGGCCTACTCCTCCACTTCTAAGGCGGCATTTAGGCACACATAGATCTGATGACATGTAGACAGGTGCTCAGACGTCTCAGGAGAACTTAAGAGTGCCCATCTACCCTGTGTACCACTGAATCCTCATCAAGTTCAGACGTAAAACGGTTACGGTTGTCCTTATACATCCCCCCCCCCCCCAGCAGTAATTAGAAATGACAGTTCCCAGAGCATGGTAGATGACATTCAAAAATAATTGTCACATTCTTTGTAAACAACAGGTGTAAACTAACAGTGAAATGCTTACTGACGGGCCCTTAATGCAGAGAGAGGGAAAACAAAAAACACGTGGAATAAATCCACAATGAGTAAAGGATAACTTGGTGATATACACGGGGTAACAGTACTGAATCCATGTCCAGGGTACGAGGTAATGGAGTTCCACATGTAGATATAGGTAGGAGTAAAGTGACTAGGCAACAGGATAGATAACAGTAGCAGCAGCATAGTTAGTGCAAAAAGGGTCAATGCAGATAGTTAACCAATAGCTACCCAGACCAACTATTTAGCGGTCTTATGGCTTGGAGTTAGCAGCTGTTCAGGGTTCTGTTGGTACCACTTGCCATGCGTTAGCAGAGAGAACAGTCTATGACTTGGGTGGCTGGAGTCTGACCATTTTAAGGTCTTCCTCGGACACTGCCTGGTATAGAGGGTCTGGAGGCAGAGAGCTCAGCCCCAGGGATGAACTGGGCCTTATGCACTAACCTAGCGCCTTCCGGTTGGACGTCAAGCAGTTGCCACACCAAGTGATGATGCACGACTGTATTGGTGTCTGTGGGCTATGATAATTCCTTAGTGATGAGGACACAGAGGAACTTCACAGCCTTGTCTGCATATTAAATCAATGAAACCAATCAACTGTATCTATTCATGTTCTGCAGCAGTGTTTGATTGGATCTGAACTCATTCCACAGGATGTATATTTTCATTATTCAGATCATTGGTTCAGGCAGTCGGTCCTGATGACCCAAAGCGATGGTTAAGACTAGAGCAGTTGCTCACTATAAACTAACGTATATTGAACCCAAGTGCTCTGCATACATCAACTAAGAGTTTGAGAACCTTATAGTCCCAAGCTCTAGCTGCAAAATGATGATTCTGAGATAATTGGCTTTAAAGTTCCAACCCCTCATTCATTTGAAAGGTGTCTGCAATTTTATTCTGTTGCACTTAACATGAATTGGGGTATTTAGACTACTGTATAGGTAGAGAACATTGAACAGAACAAGGCTGTCAATAACTCAATCTGGACAAAATGCAAGAAGAACCTTAGTCCCAAACGCTCGATTTATATCTCACTGAGAAAGCCTAGGCATTAGCTTAGTGAGCGAACATGAGTCTTCGGGAATCAGGCAAGGTTACTCATCACGTGAGCATAGTTCACCAAACCAACTAAATAATATCACAAGAACTGCACATTAAATGTTTTAGAAAAGTGACATTCCTGGAGTAAACTGACACAGAGGTTGTGAAAAGCCACACCAGAAAGGGAAAACAAAGCCTGCCAAATCTTCGGTTGTGGTTTCCTCACCTGTCACTAACCATGTCTTGGAGATGAGATACACCACCTCGCCATGAAAATAAACCGCAGCCCTGGGGACATGCGAATACAATGCCCACTCCCTGCGTTCTGATAGCAGTGATCTTTAATGGTGATGCACCAGTAGTCATGTGTGGGAGCAGCAAAAAGGGGCTCACGTGGCTACTGATTGAGTGAGAGTATGTAGCATATATCTCATCTATCCAATCTCTCTTCACTAGAACCACAGGGGGCATACGGCTGGGTCTGATGGAGCTATACTTGATAGGGCGTGCAACAGCATGATGTTATCCACAGAGAACGACATCTAAAACGCACACACACACACACACTTTCGTATAATACACACTTGTACATGTGTGAAATAGGACAAATATAAGCACCCACCAAACTATTTATGTATACTGTTCAAAGAGCATGATACTTCAGATTAATAAATTAAGAGAATCACAGTTCCGTGCCAATTCATAGTTGTGTGCTGAATTACCTTCGTTCATGTGAAATCTATAGACAATACCGGTATTGAGTTGGGCACCTAATTAATGAAGGTAACTGTGATTCCATGAATGATTAAGCCTCATAGGTGGCGGCGACTGGTGTGTATGTGTGACCATTGGAGAACCCTCGGAACTAGTGCGGCGTTATAGGCTACAGTTCATGTCGATATAACACAATCAATACTGTAATGTAAACGGTTATGGTCGGTTATGTGCGCTATTTAGAAATATAACCTATGCCACCAATTACCCTACGGTCTTCAACAGCATCCACACACAAATCACCAGTCGCGTGAGAATGCGGTCATTTATCATCTCACCAATTAGTAAATTAACACAATCAAGCCGAGCATTATTTTACCTGCAGACAGTCAGTAGATTCCTCCTCTCCACAGCTCCACTTCTGGCAGCGTCCTGTTTGCGAGCTACATGCAGCCCCAGGCTACGAGACGCCATCCTCGCCACAGTTAGTCGTATCTCCCCAGCGTAGGTGCCCAGTATTTGCTGTCCCTGTTTCTTTTAAATCAGCAGGTTGGGTTCAACAGTGCGCGTCACTCCAGCACGCTCGCTCGTTTGTTGAAAGTCAACGTATAGGGCAAGAGGGAGGTGGATGAACAGAACTCACCCAGTAATTTGGAGAGAAACAGTCACGGGGTTGTGCTAAAACGCCCAAACCAAGTGCTGGGAAGTCTGAGCGGTTTAAATTCCTGTTTAGAGCGAATTAGGCTACTGATGGTAACCTCGATGGTCTTGGGACACGAAGAGACTTTCTATGTGTGCATCCCAATAGTATAAAAAAGTACTTTATTCTCTCCTACATCTGCACCCATCTAAAAGGTTTAATGAAAATGTTTCACACTAAACATACCCTGGTCCCAGATTGGTTTGTGCTCATGTCAACTCAAACGCTGTCATTGTTAAGCCAACACTTGGCATGCCAATTCAATAAGGAGTTATGGCATTTAGAGTTCACAAGAGAGTAGAAATAGACTGGCACCCAGGCTAGCTAAAACAAGAGAGTTTGTTTAGGTTTTGGCTACTTCCTGTGCAGTCCCAGTTGCCTATTATTTCATAGAGAATGAGAGGGCCATTGAGGGCCATTTTAATGTTGTCAACTTGGTGGGAATTCCAACTTCAAGACTGTGGACAGTGGCTGGCTGAAGCTGGAGCAAAGTCAATGGCCACTGGGAGAATCACATGAAGAATAATCATAGAGATAGATTCAGGACTCATCTTTGTATCAGTGCCATTATAGTGTCTGTGGCAGCATGGGCAGCGCCATTGAGGATATCTCCATATTGAAGTAGTACATTTTATTTTTCATGACTGGCTGATCCTTCCTGATGACCAGGTTGGACATGACTCCAACAGGACCACCAGGAGGTATCAGCCGCTGTCCAGTCTTGTGATTCTCAAATGTCAGATCGTGGGTGGTTCCGATGGCCGCTATCCATGGTGCTGAATCTGGATCTCTGCTACTAGCGCTATTGGCTGGTTTGTTAACCTTTATTATTATTTGTGAGACAAACGCCCAACCTTTAATGCAAAAAAAAATCAGATTTGACTGAGTTACAGTTCATATAAGGTAATCAGTCAATTGAAATAAATTCATTAGGCCCTAATCTATGGATTTGATATAACTGGACAGGGGCACAGCCATGGATGGGCCTGGGAGGGCACAGGCCCACCCACTTGGGAGCCAGGGCCACCCACTGGAGAGCCATGCCCAGCCAATCAGAAAGAGTTTTCCCCCACAAAAGGGCTTTATTACAGACAGAAATACTCCTCGGTTTCATCAGCTGTAAGGGTGGCTGGTCTCAGACTAGGTGAAGAAGCTGGATGTGGAGGTACTGGGTTGGCGTGGTTACACGTGGTCTGTTGTTGTGAGGTCGGTTGGATGTACTGCCAAATTCTCTAAAATGACGTTGGAGTTTTATGGTAGACAAATTAACATTAAATTATCTGGTAACAGCTCTGGTGGACATTGCTGCAGTCAGCATGCCAATAGCATACTCCCTCAAAATGTGAGACATCTGTGGCATTGCGTTGTGTGACAAAACTGCACGTTTTAGAGTGGCCTTTTATTTTCCCCAGCACAAGGTGCACCTGTGTAATGATCATGCTGTTTAATCAGCTTCTTGTTATGCCACACCTGTCAGGTGGTTGGATTATCTTGACAAATGAAAAATGCTCACTAACATGGATGTAGACTAATGTGTGCATAAAGTCTGAGATCATTTTTTGTGTATGTACAATTTCTCAGATCTTTTATTTCATCTCATGAAACATGGGACCAACATTTTACATGTTACGTTTATATTTTTGTGCAGTATACATAATCTATATGGTTATTGTTTTGTGTAATATATTGATGATGTTCAGAATGAGAATAACCTTTATTCGCCAAATATAAGCTATTTATATGTACAGTAATTTGACTAGCTGAAATGGTGCTGCAACAATAAACAGAAAGCAAAGCAAGGTTTTTTATATTCGTTTAATCAGTCAGTTTTTCAGTTAGATGGGGACCCCCAGTGGCCATGAAGTGAGTTGCATCTGTTCCAATACCTGAATCCTTCCTCCCCTTTCCTGAAGTGCCTTGGACACTGATCTGACACACGCTCAGTGGGAATAGTCAGTATGGTGTTTATAGCAGAGGAGATTCACAGGGTCATTTGGTGAGTTTGAGGCACATGTGTCAAACTCATTCCATGGACGCTGAGTGTCTGTGGGTTTTCACTGTTTTGTGTTTGATTGATGAATTAAAGTCACTAATTAGCAATAAAGTCACTAATTAGCAAAGAACTCCCCTCACCTGGTTGTCTAGGTGTTAATTGAAAGGAAAAGGCAGCAGACGCTAGGCCCTCCATGGAATGAGTTTGACACCCCAGGTTTAAGGAGATTCATGGATATTGAAAAAAGTGTTTTTGGGCTACTGATGAAATGCAATGGCTACTTATCTACCTCAAGACAACAACTCTACTGAGACAGACTGATCAAAACTCTACTGAGACAGACCAATCAAAACTCGAATGAGACAAACCAAAACACTACTGAAACAGACCAATCAAAACTCTACTGAGACAGACCAATCAAAACTGTTTTGATGTGTTTTGTTTTGTCACTTTTTTCTCTGAGGAAACAAGATGCCTCATCTCAGGGGTTAAACTATTTTCTAACTAAACGAGAGGTGCCCCTACTGCAGGGGTATCCAACTAGATTCAGCCGCGGCCTGATTTTTGTTGGAGTGGATGGTCAGGGGGCTGGAACATAATTATAATAATTTGTACACTGCAAATTGTCCACAACTATGCCCAAAATTAGATTGTATTTGAAAATAACAATAATTTCATACCATTGTATTGGGAAATAACAATAATTTCATAACTTGATTACATTGAGACACATATATATATATTTTTATTCATGGGAATATGAGGTGAACAGCAGACCTAAATCAAACTAATTTTGTGCTGAATTCCTGGTGATTTTATTCATTTTTTGACCAAAAACTAAAATCCCCCCAAAATAAAATACATACATATATATACAGTGGGGCAAAAAAAGTATTTAGTCAGCCACCAATTGTGCAAGTTCTCCCACTTAAAAAGATAAGAGAGGCCTGTAATTTTCATCAAAGGTACACTTCAACTATGACAGACAAACTGAGAAAAAAAATCCAGAAAATCACATTGTAGGATTTTTAATTAATTTATTTACAAATTATGGTGGAAAAATAAGTATTTGGTCAATAACAAAAGTTTATCTCAATATTTTGTTATATACCCTTTGTTGGCAATGACAGAGGTCAAACGTTTTCTGTAAGTCTTCACAAGGTTTTCACACACTGTTGCTGGTATTTTGGCCCATTCCTCCACGCAGATCTCCTCTAGAGCAGTGATGTTTTGGGGCTGTTGCTGGGCAACACAGACTTTCAACTCCCTCCAAAGATTTTCTATGGAGTTGAGATCTGGAGACTGGCTAGGCCACTCCAGGACCTTGAAATGCTTCTTACGAAGCCACTCCTTTGTTGCCCGAGCGGTGTGTTTGGGATCATTGTCATGCTGAAAGACCCAGCCACGTTTCCTCTTTAATGCCCTTGCTGATGGAAGGAGGTTTTCACTCAAAATCTCACGATACATGGCCCCATTCATTCTTTGCTTTACACGGATCAGTCGTCCTGGTCCCTTTGCAGAAAAACAGCCCCAAAGCATGATGTTTCCACCCCCATGCTTCACAGTAGGTATGGTGTTCTTTGGATGCAACTCAGCATTCTTTGTCCTCCTAACACGACGAGTTGAGTTTTTACCTAAAAGTTATATTTTGGTTTCATCTGACCATATGACATTCTCCCAATCTTCTTCTGGATCATCCAAATGCTCTCTAGCAAACTTCAGACGGGCCTGGACATGTACTAGCTTAAGCAGGGGGACACCTCTGTCACTGCAGGATTTGAGTCCCTTGCGCCGTAGTGTGTTACTGATGGTAGGCTTTGTTACTTTGGTCCCAGCTCTTTCAGGTCATTCACTAGGTCCCCCCGTGTGGTTCTGGGATTTTTGCTCACTGTTCTTGTGATCATTTTGACCCCACGGGGTGAGATCTTGCGTGGAGCCCCAGATCGAGGAAGATTATCAGTGGTCTTGTATGTCTTCCATTTCCTAATAATTGCTCCCATAGTTGATTTCTTCAAACCAAGCTGCTTACCTATTGCAGATTCAGTCTTCCCAGCCTGGTGCAGGTCTACAATTTTGTTTCTGGTGTCCTTTGACAGCTCTTTGGTCTTGGCCATAGTGGAGTTTGGAGTGTGACTGTTTGAGGTTGTGGACAGGTGTCTTTTATACTGATAACAAGTTCAAACAGGTGCCATTAATACAGGTAACAAGTGGAGGACAGAGGAGCCTCTTAAAGAAGAAGTTACAGGTCTGTGAGAGCCTGAAATCTTGCTTGTTTGTAGGTGACCAAATACTTATTTCCACCATAATTTGCAAATTAATGAATTAAAAAATCCTACAATGTGATTTTCTGGATTTTTTTCTCATTTTGTCTGTCATAGTTGAAGTGTACCTATGATGAAAATTATAGGCCTCTCTCATATTTTTAAGTGGGAGAACTTGCACAATTGGTGGCTGACTAAATACTTTTTTGCCCCACTGTACATACATATATTATGTAATTATTTTTCTACAAACTTTCGAAAACACTTGCTGGCTAGTTTTGCCATTTTTTCTCACACTGTGGGTTTCTCTTGCAAAAGAGATTTTCAACCTCAAGGGTTTTTTCTGATTGAATAAAGGTTAAACAGTCTTTACCAATTAGAATCTCTGACCTTGTTCTTCTTCCCCTGTTCCTCAGAACTGGTTGGAACTGGTTTGAGCCTGAGAAGAACCCTGAAGACTAGAATACAGACATGCACTCCATACCTCAGCTTCTATCTCCAACCTCCTGAATGTGTAGTCACTAGTTCTGTGGTTGACATCAGAACCAGAGAAAAAGAGCAGATCTCTCTTCCTGATTCTCAGAAAGTAAGTATAGGGGCAAATCTGAACCTATTGAAGCACCACAATAACAGCTGAAAGAGCTTCAGTGAATGATTCATAGATATAGAAGATTGTTAAAATCCAATCACATTGTTTTTGTCACATGGGCCGAATGCAACAGGTGTAGATTTGATCTGTGAAATGCTTTGAGCCCTTTCCCAACCATTCAGAGATAAAAAGGAAGAAAAATGGTATAATGTCTTTGGGATTAATTGGTGTCTGACATTTTGATAGGGAGGAGGGACTTTATCTGACTGACTAGTAACAGATTCTTAACCTACTTTTGTGAGACACAACCTCAATCTATCTGTAGATTGACTGAACAAACCTAGATACTTCATATATTCATCCTATAGTAAGACATTAACATCAAGGAAGTTAACCTATCCTAACGTGCTTTTTGTCTTAAAACCTTTTAACTCATATTACTCCAGTGCCTATATGTTGTTTTTAGGTCAATCCTTCATTAACCGGTGACATCACTTCATGTCATCCACTTCTACTGAGTCAGCGTGTGACGAAAACCCAAGAAGTGATGTCACAGTATAACACCCACTTTTTTTATTGGGATATTGTCAATGAGTGACACTTCATGGTTCAACGTGAGAACACAGTGGTAGTTGATTATATGGCATAACAAACCCAAGAGAAAAAAACCTCTGGATAGCCCTACAGGTGGATAATTACATTTACATTTACATTTAAGTTATTTAGCAGACGCTCTTATCCAGAGCGACTTACAAATTGGTGCATTCACCTTATGACATCCAGTGGAACAGCCACTTTACAATAGTGCATCTAAATCTTTTAAGGGGGGGGGGTGAGAAGGATTACTTTATCCTATCCTAGGTATTCCTTAAAGAGGTGGGGTTTCAGGTGTCTCCGGAAGGTGGTGATTGACTCCGCTGTCCTGGCGTCGTGAGGGAGTTTGTTCCACCATTGGGGGGCCAGAGCAGCGAACAGTTTTGACTGGGCTGAGTGGGAACTGTACTTCCTCAGTGGTAGGGAGGCGAGCAGGCCAGAGGTGGATGAACGCAGTGCCCTTGTTTGGGTGTAGGGCCTGATCAGAGCCTGGAGGTACTGAGGTGCCGTTCCCCTCACAGCTCTGTAGGCAAACACCATGGTCTTGTAGCGGATGCGAGCTTCAACTGGAAGCCAGTGGAGAGAGCGGAGGAGCGGGGTGACGTGAGAGAACTTGGGAAGGTTGAACACCAGACGGGCTGCGGCGTTCTGGATGAGTTGTAGGGGTTTAATGGCACAGGCAGGGAGCCCAGCCAACATCGAGTTGCAGTAATCCAGACGGGAGATGACAAGTGCCTGGATTAGGACCTGCGCCACTTCCTGTGTGAGGCAGGGTCGTACTCTGCGGATGTTGTAGAGCATGAAACTACAGGAACGGGCCACCGCCTTGATGTTAGTTGAGAACGACAGGGTGTTGTCCAGGATCACGCCAAGGTTCTTAGTGCTCTGGGAGGAGGACACAATGGAGTTGTCAACCGTGATGGCGAGATCATGGAACGGGCAGTCCTTCCCCGGGAGGAAGAGCAGCTCCGTCTTGCCGAGGTTCAGCTTGAGGTGGTGATCCGTCATCCACACTGATATGTCTGCCAGACATGCAGAGATGCGATTCGCCACCTGGTCATCAGAAGGGGGAAAGGAGAAGATTAATTGTGTGTCGTCTGCATAGCATTGATAGGAGAGACCATGTGAGGTTATGACAGAGCCAAGTGACTTGGTGTATAGCGAGAATAGGAGAGGGCCTAGAACAGAGCCCTGGGGGACACCAGTGGTGAGAGCGCGTGGTGAGGAGACAGATTCTCGCCACGCCACCTGGTAGGAGCGACCTGTCAGGTAGGACGCAATCCAAGCGTGGGCCGCGCCGGAGATGCCCAACTCGGAGAGGGTGGAGAGGAGGATCTGATGGTTCACAGTATCGAAGGCAGCCGATAGGTCTAGAAGGATGAGAGCAGAGGAGAGAGAGTTAGCTTTAGCAGTGCGGAGCACCTCCGTGATACAGAGAAGAGCAGTCTCAGTTGAATGACTAGTCTTGAAACCTGACTGATTTGGATCAAGAAGGTCATTCTGAGAGAGATAGCGCGAGAGCTGGCCAAGGACAGCACGTTCAAGAGTTTTGGAGAGAAAAGAAAGAAGGGATACTGGTCTGTAGTTGTTGACATCGGAGGGATCGAGTGTAGGTTTTTTCAGAAGGGGTGCAACTCTCGCTCTCTTGAAGACGGAAGGGACGTAGCCAGCGGTCAGGGATGAGTTGATGAGCGAGGTGAGGTAAGGGAGAAGGTCTCCGGAAATGGTCTGGAGAAGAGAGGAGGGGATAGGGTCAAGCGGGCAGGTTGTTGGGCGGCCGGCCGTCACAAGACGCGAGATTTCATCTGGAGAGAGGGGAGAAAGAGGTCAGAGCACAGGGTAGGGCAGTGTGAGCAGAACCAGCGGTGTCGTTTGACTTAGCAAACGAGGATCGGATGTCGTCGACCTTCTTTTCAAAATGGTTGACGAAGTCATCTGCAGAGAGGGAGGAGGGGGAGGATTCAGGAGGGAGGAGAAGGTGGCAAAGAGCTTCCTAGGGTTAGAGGCAGATGCTTGGAATTTAGAGTGGTAGAAAGTGGCTTTAGCAGCAGAGACAGAGGAGGAAAATGTAGAGAGGAGGGAGTGAAAGGATGCCAGGTCCGCAGGGAGGCGAGTTTTCCTCCATTTCCGCTCGGCTGCCCGGAGCCCTGTTCTGTGAGCTCGCAATGAGTCATCGAGCCACGGAGCGGGAGGGAGGACCGAGCCGGCCTGGAGGATAGGGGACATAGAGAGTCAAAGGATGCAGAAAGGGAGGAGAGGAGGGTTGAGGAGGCAGAATCAGGAGATAGGTTGGAGAAGGTTTGAGCAGAGGGAAGAGATGATAGGATGGAAGAGGAGAGAGTAGCGGGGGAGAGAGAGCGAAGGTTGGGACGGCGCGATACCATCCGAGTAGGGGCAGTGTGGGAAGTGTTGGATGAGAGCGAGAGGGAAAAGGATACAAGGTAGTGGTCGGAGACTTGGAGGGGAGTTGCAATGAGGTTAGTGGAAGAACAGCATCTAGTAAAGATGAGGTCGAGCGTATTGCCTGCCTTGTGAGCAGGGGGGGAAGGTGAGAGGGTGAGGTCAAAAGAGGAGAGGAGTGGAAAGAAGGAGGCAGAGAGGAATGAGTCAAAGGTAGACGTGGGGAGGTTAAAGTCACCCAGAACTGTGAGAGGTGAGCCGTCCTCAGGAAAGGAGCTTATCAAGGCATCAAGCTCATTGATGAACTCTCCGAGGGAACCTGGAGGGCGATAAATGATAAGGATGTTAAGCTTGAAAGGGCTGGTAACTGTGACAGCATGGAATTCAAAGGAGGCGATAGACAGATGGGTAAGGGGAGAAAGAGAGAATGACCATTTGGGAGAGATGAGGATCCTGGTGCCACCACCCCGCTGACCAGAAGCTCTCGGGTGTGCGAGAACATGTGGGCGGACGAAGAGAGAGCAGTAGGAGTAGCAGTGTTATCTGTGGTGATCCATGTTTCCGTCAGTGCCAAGAAGTCGAGGGACTGGAGGGAGGCATAGGCTGAGATGAACTCTGCCTTGTTGGCCGCAGATCGGCAGTTCCAGAGGCTACCGGAGACCTGGAACTCCACGTGGGTCGTGCGCGCTGGGACCACCAGATTAGGGTGGCCGCAGCCACGCGGTGTGGAGCGTTTGTATGGTCTGTGCAGAGAGGAGAGAACAGGGATAGACAGACACATAGTTGACAGGCTACAGAAGAGGCTACGCTAATGCAAAGGAGATTGGAATGACAAGTGGACTACACGTCTCGAATGTTCAGAAAGTTAAGCTTACGTAGCAAGAATCTTATTGACTAAAATGATTAAAATGATACAGTACTGCTGAAGTAGGCTAGCTGGCAGTGGCTGCGTTGTTGACTTTGTAGGCTAGCTGGCAGTGGCTGCGTTGTTGACACTACACTAATCAAGTCGTTCCGTTGAGTGTAATAGTTTCTACAGTGCTGCTATTCGGGGGCTAGCTGGCTAGCTAGCAGTGTTGATTACGTTACGTTGCGTTAAAAGAACGACAATAGCTGGCTAGTTAACCTAGAAAATCGCTCTAGACTACACAATTATCTTTGATACAAAGTCGGCTATGTAGCTAGCTATGTAGCTAGCTACGATCAAACAAATCAAATCGTTGTACTGTAATGAAATGAAATGAAAATGTGATACTACCTGTGGAGCGAAGCGGAATGCGACCGGGTTGTTGAGTGCGGAAGTTCTATTCGGTAGACGTTGGCTAGCTGTTGGCTAGCTAGCAGTGTCTCCTACGTTAAGGACGACAAATAGCTGGCTAGCTAACCTCGGTAAATTAAGATAATCACTCTAAGACTACACACTCTAAACTACACAATTATCTTGGATACGAAGACAGCAAAGACAACTATGTAGCTAGCTAACACTACACTAATCAAGTCGTTCAGTTGAGTGTAATAGTTTCTACAGTGCTGCTATTCGGTAGACGGTGGACGTAATAATGGTAAACATGTGCTTCATAGCATCAACAATAAAACAAATAAGTTATAGGAAAAAGAGACATAGATGGAGAGCATATTATGATCGCTGAGCATATAAGCCGTGTGCGTGTGTGCGTGTGTGCGTGTGTGTGTGTGTGTGTGTGTGTGTGTGTGTGTGTGTGTGTGTGTGTGTGTGTGTGTGTGTGTGTGTGTGTGTGTGTGTGTGTGTGTGTGTGTGTGTGTGTGTGTGTGTGTGTGTGTGTGTGTGCGTAGAGAAGCTCCTGACTAACTGTACCTTTAGCCCACACACTGGTGTGTGTTTATTGAATGTTGTATAACAGTCATGTGTTATCTGAATTGGTCTTTGACATGCACATAGTCAGGGACAATAACACACACCTGTTCCTTTTAGCCCTTTCAGCCAGTCCAACACGAGGGGAGGTGTCTACTGTCACTTCACTGTGTACTGACATTATCTACCAGTCCAACACGAGGGGAGGTGTCTACTGTCACTTCACTGTGTACTGACATTATCTACCAGTCCAACACGAGGGGAGGTGTCTACTGTCACTTCACTGTGTACTGACATTATCTACCAGTCCAACACGAGGGAGGTGTCTACCGTCACTTCACTGTGTACTGACATTATCTACCAGTCCAACACGAGGGAGGTGTCTACCGTCACTTCACTGCGTACTGACATTATCTACCAGTCCAACACGAGGGGAGGTGTCTACCGTCACTTCACTGTGTACTGACATTATCTACCAGTCCAACACGAGGGGAGGTGTCTACTGTCACTTCACTGTGTACTGACATTATCTACCAGTCCAACACGAGGGGAGGTGTCTACTGTCACTTCACTGTGTACTGACATTATCTACCAGTCCAACACGAGGGGAGGTGTCTACCGTCACTTCACTGTGTACTGACATTATCTACCAGTCCAACACGAGGGGACGTGTCTACCGTCACTTCACTGTGTACTAACATTATCTACCAGTCCAACACGAGGGGAGGTGTCTACTGTCATTATCTACCAGTCCAACACGAGGGGAGGTGTCTACTGTCATTATCTACCAGTCCAACACGAGGGGAGGTGTCTACTGTCATTATCTACCAGTCCAACACGAGGGGAGGTGTCTACTGTCACTCCACTGTGTACTGACATTATCTACCAGTCCAACACGAGGGGAGGTGTCTACTGTCACTTCATCGTGTACTGACATTATCTACCAGTCCAACACGAGGGGAGGTGTCTACTGTCACTTCACTGTGTACTGACATTATCTACCAGTCCAACACGAGGGGAGGTGTCTACCGTCACTTCACTGTGTACTGACATTATCTACCAGTCCAACACGAGGGGAGGTGTCTACCGTCACTTCACTGTGTACTAACATTATCTACCAGTCCAACACGAGGGGAGGTGTCTACTGTCATTATCTACCAGTCCAACACGAGGGGAGGTGTCTACTGTCATTATCTACCAGTCCAACACGAGGGGAGGTGTCTACTGTCATTATCTACCAGTCCAACACGAGGGGAGGTGTCTACTGTCACTCCACTGTGTACTGACATTATCTACCAGTCCAACACGAGGGGAGGTGTCTACTGTCACTTCATCGTGTACTGACATTATCTACCAGTCCAACACGAGGGGAGGTGTCTACTGTCACTTCATCGTGTACTGACATTATCTACCAGTCCAACACGAGGGGAGGTGTCTACTGTCACTTCACTGTGTACTGACATTATCTACCAGTCCAACACGAGGGGAGGTGTCTACCGTCACTTCACTGTGTACTGACATTATCTACCAGTCCAACACGAGGGGAGGTGTCTACCGTCACTTCACTGTGTACTGACATTATCTACCAGTCCAACACGAGGGGAGGTGTCTACCGTCACTTCACTGTGTACTAACATTATCTACCAGTCCAACACGAGGGGAGGTGTCTACTGTCATTATCTACCAGTCCAACACGAGGGGAGGTGTCTACTGTCATTATCTACCAGTCCAACACGAGGGGAGGTGTCTACTGTCACTCCACTGTGTACTGACATTATCTACCAGTCCAACACGAGGGGAGGTGTCTACTGTCACTTCACCGTGTACTGACATTATCTACCAGTCCAACACGAGGGGAGGTGTCTACTGTCACTTCACCGTGTACTGACATTATCTACCAGTCCAACACGAGGGGAGGTGTCTACTGTCACTTCACTGTGTACTGACATTATCTACCAGTCCAACACGAGGGGAGGTGTCTACTGTCACTTCACTGTGTACTGACATTATCTACCAGTCCAACACGAGGGGAGGTGTCTACTGTCACTTCACTGTGTACTGACATTATCTACCAGTCCAACACGAGGGGAGGTGTCTACTGTCACTTCACTGTGTACTGACATTATCTACCAGCCCAACACGAGGGGAGGTGTCTACTGTCATTATCTACCAGTCAAACACGAGGGGAGGTGTCTACTGTCACTTCACTGTGTACTGACATTATCTACCAGTCCAACATGAGGGGAGGTGTCTACTGTCACTTCACTGTGTACTGACATTATCTACCAGTCCAACACGAGGGGAGGTGTCTACTGTCACTTCACTGTGTA
The DNA here is from genome assembly GCF_021184085.1 of Oncorhynchus gorbuscha. Lineage (NCBI taxonomy): Eukaryota > Metazoa > Chordata > Actinopteri > Salmoniformes > Salmonidae > Oncorhynchus > Oncorhynchus gorbuscha. The sequence goes on from NW_025744684.1 coordinate 762,545, forward strand.
CTGACATTATCTACCAGCCCAACACGAGGGGAGGTGTCTACTGTCATTATCTACCAGTCAAACACGAGGGGAGGTGTCTACTGTCATTATCTACCAGTCCAACACGAGGGGAGGTGTCTACTGTCACTTCACTGCGTACTGACATTACCTACCAGTCCAACACGAGGGGAGGTGTCTACTGTCACTTCACTGTGTACTGACATTATCTACCAGTCCAACACGAGGGGAGGTGTCTACTGTCACTTCACTGTGTACTGACATTATCTACCAGTCCAACACGAGGGGAGGTGTCTACTGTCACTTCACTGTGTACTGACATTATCTACCAGTCCAACACGAGGGGAGGTATCTACTGTCACTTCACTGTGTACTGACATTATCTACCAGTCCAACACGAGGGGAGGTGTCTACTGTCACTTCACTGTGTACTGACATTATCTACCAGTCCAACACGAGGGGAGGTGTCTACTGTCACTTCACTGTGTACTGACATTATCTACCAGTCCAACACGAGGGGAGGTGTCTACTGTCACTTCACTGTGTACTGACATTATCTACCAGTCCAACACGAGGGGAGGTGTCTACTGTCACTTCACTGTGTACTGACATTATCTACCAGCCCAACACGAGGGGAGGTGTCTACTGTCATTTCACTTCACATTATCTACCAGTCTAACCATACATTATATTCAGACAGTCTTGGAGGACAATGGAGATTGGAAGCTCAGTAGAGAAATGTTTTCTGGTTTAGCTTGTCATTGAGATATACATGTTTTTTACTCCATTGTCCTTCAGTGGTTGAATATTTTGTCCGATGTCCAGTCATTCCCGCCTGATCAATGGCCAAGACAGGCCAGAGAGACAGGCCAGAGAGACAGGCCAGAGAGACAGGCCAGAGCGACAGGCCAGAGAGACAGGCCAGAGAGACAGGCCAGAGAGACAGGCCAGAGAGATTCTGAGGGGAAGTTAATGGTTGTATCAATAAGAGCAACTCACTGGCCACCATACTGTCTGTCTGTGGGTATGTGAACCCTGTACCAATCCCTGATGATGACAATGATTAACAAATGTAGAGAGGTAAATGGCAGTGTGGGAGTCTTTATCCCTTTTCAATGCTCTACAAGCTGACAGAACACATTAGAACAGAGTGAACAAGACAAAGCACTAACTCAGACTGGAGGGAAAAGAACATCATCAATGTTCATTTATAGTTGAATGAACAAGTTGAGCAAACACATAATTTTTTATTGACTGAAAATTTGCCACCATTTTCTCAAGTTGGATCTAAGTTTGGGCCAACAATTCTTTGTTGTTGTTCAGGTAACACTTAGCTTCAAAAGTTGAATAAACAAAAAATAGCATGTGGAACCAGTTACTTAATTAGTTGAAACAATATATTTGTGGGTTTATTTTTTTTTACAGTGTGTGTTCTCAATGTAATTAATAACAGAAAGTGTTTTGGCCTAAAGCTGAACAATTACAAATAGAGGTAAGGGGCATTGGAGTGTGATAGTAACTCAATTTTTATTTATTTAACTAGGTAAGTCATTTAACAACATATTCTTATTTACAATGCCTGCCTACACTGGCCAAACCCAGACGATGCTGGGCCAATTGTGCACTGTCCTATGGGACTCCCAATCACGGCCGGATGTGATACAGCCTGGAATTGAACCAGGGACTGTAGTGACGCCTCTTGCACTGAGATGCAGTGCCTTTGCCCACTGCACCCCTGGGGAGTTTTACTATAGGCTAGTCCTAGATCATTTATAGTCATTGTTCACTCTGTGTTCTAGGCACGTCAATAGATGGAACAGTCAATAGGATGTTCATTTTGCTGAACTGGTAGGCTCTCAATTCTTTATAAGAGATTGGACATTGGCTATATGGATGCCCACTGTTGGTTCACGATGTTGTGAGAGAAAGATAATATCACTTTTGTAGAGTAGCGGTGGTTGTCTCTCAAATAGCGGCAACATGAGATGGCCATGTTCCGTATCTGTAATGTAATAACAAAGACACACACTCAGCCATAACCCTATAGGTCATTGTCGCCTCCCTTAAAGCAGCTCCTGACGTCGAAGTCAAGGACAGACATACGTTTGATGGACATCAGAAGGTGTGATTTGAGCAGGGGCGGCACGCGGCAGTAAATGATGTCACCCCGGTGAAACTATGATATAAGAGAAGCGCTGCTGCCTCCCTTGTTTCTATATTGTGAGGGAGAAACAGAGGCAGATAACGAGAGGACAGCACCGGAGCTGGGGGGTAAAGCACCGATAGTGGACCAACTGGCGGGAAAGAAGCGGTGAGTTTATCTAACAACCATTATGTATTTGTTATGTACTCGACCGGATCTTCCGTTACACTTTGTCATGTCAACTGCTTTTTCTAATAGCCTACAAGACAAGTCTAGACTATAGCCTATACTACACAACTATTTCAAAAGTAGGCTTAATAAATATGAAGTAGACTTCTGAGGCATATTGAGGGTGTTAATTCATTACCGAGTCCAGACCATAGAAATAGAATCTCATTCTAGTTCTGTGGTCAAGAACCGGAGTCAGTATCATGCAACCAGCAATGAATTCGCACGCACGTCCATGATGAGTTCAGCCTGTGGGTTAGCCCCTTAAATGCTTTATTGCAGGTGTCAAAGTTTGTCTTTCCCCAGACTCTTGAGGACGCTTAAATATCTTACCGTTACACGTCTTTGCGATCTCACCTGTACGGTTGTACCTGTCTGTATTGTTTCCTACATGCCATAAGACCCAGCCATGGGCAAGAAGGACGAGATAGCTGTGGCCAAAGTCAAGCTTGAGCAAAACGGAGACATTGGGTAAATATTTAGGTGCTCTGCCTAGAATGTTGTCTTTGGGTGTTTGTATGTTGTCAACAATTGATTTGTGTTATTATTCCTTCCTTGGAATTGCGGTCTAGTTCCTGAGTTAACTAACTCAATAACTTAATAACTTTATCTGCCGCTTTTAAAGTTTAAAGATTATTATATTAAATTGATTTATAAAATGATGTTGTGGATATTCTGTCTCTTCTAGAGAGGATAAAGATGAAGAGAAAAAGGGGGAGAAAGAGCCAAAGATGCCGATGATTGGCGCCATAGCTCTGGTGAGTAGCCGAGATAAACTGTCACATACTTCTCCAGCTTTACACACTGTAGACTATTTATTATCAGGGCCCTGAGGTATTATTGGTGTGTGTGTGTATGGGTGGGTGGCTGTGCGAATGTGTGTGCATGTGACTGTATGTGTGCGTGCAACGTGCTTGCATGCGTGTAAAGTTGGAACCCAGATCAGACATGAATGTGGAAATAGGGGGGGTTGGGGAGTGGTCTGTTTCATCTATCCCCTGCTGGGCCTGTAGAATAGCTGAAGGTTGAATTTCCTCTGTTTCCCTGCTGGGCCTGTAGAATAGCTGAAGGTTGAATTTCCTCTGTTTCCCTGCTGGGCCAGTAGAATAGCTGAAGGTTGAATTTCCTCTGTTCCCCTGCTGGGCCTGTAGAATAGCTGAAGGTTAAATTTCCTCTGTTTCCCTGCTGGGCCAGTAGAATAGCTGAAGGTTGAATTTCCTCTGTTTCCCTGCTGGGCCAGTAGCATAGCTGACAATTGAATTTCCTCTGTTTCCCTGCTGGGCCAGTAGAATAGCTGAAAGTTTAATTTCCTCTGTTTCCCTGCTGGGCCAGTAGAATAGCTGAAGGTTGAATTTCCTCTGTTTCCCTGCTGGGCCAGTAGAATAGCTGAAGGTTAAATTTCCTCTGTTTCCCTGCTGGGCCAGTAGAATAGCTGAAGGTTGAATTTCCTCTGTTTCCCTGCTGGGCCAGTAGCATAGCTGACAATTGAATTTCCTCTGTTTCCCTGCTGGGCCAGTAGAATAGCTGAAAGTTTAATTTCCTCTGTTTCCCTGCTGGGCCAGTAGAATAGCTGAAGGTTGAATTTCCTCTGTTTCCCTGCTGGGCCAGTAGCATAGCTGAAGATTGAATTTCCTCTGTTTCCCTGCTGGGCCAGTAGAATAGCTGAAGGTTTAATTTCCTCTGTTTCCCTGCTGGGCCAGTAGCATAGCTGAAGATTGAATTTCCTCTGTTTCCCTGCTGGGCCAGTAGAATAGCTGAATGTTTAATTTCCTCTGTTTCCCTGCTGGGCCTGTAGAATAGCTGACAATTGAATTTCCTCTGTTTCCCTACTGGGCCAGTAGAATAGCTGAAGGTTAAATATCCTCTGTTTCCCTGCTGGGCCAGTAGAATAGCTGAAGGTTGAATTTCCTCTGTTTCCCTGCTGGGCCAGTAGAATAGCTGAAGGTTGGATTTCCTCTGTTTCCCTGCTGGGCCAGTAACATAGCTGAAGGTTAAATTTCCTCTGTTTCCCTGCTGGGCCAGTAGAATAGCTGAAGGTTGAATTTCCTCTGTTTCCCTGCTGGGCCAGTAGAATAGCTGAAGGTTAAATTTCCTCTGTTTCCCTGCTGGGCCAGTAGAATAGCTGAAGGTTGAATTTCCTCTGTTCCCCTGCTGGGCCAGTAGAATAGCTGAAGGTTGAATTTCCTCTGTTCCCCTGCTGGGCCAGTAACATAGCTGAAGGTTGAATTTCCTCTGTTCCCCTGCTGGGCCAGTAGAATAGCTGGTTAAACTTCCTCTGGTTAGGGTCCTCTACCACTGGAGAAACATACTGGAGTTCTACATACAAAATGACTCAGAGTATTCATTACCTTCATATGTTCTCTTTCTCTCTCTGCTCATCTGTCCATCTCTGTCCCTTTTCCTCCCCACTTATCCTTCCCCCTTTAATTCATTCTCCCCTTCCCTCTCCCCTGCCCCTTCTCACTCCCTTTCTCTCTATCCTTCCCAATCTCTCACTTCCATCATACCCCACCCTCCCCTCACTCTCGCTCCTCTTCCCCCATGCCTCTATAGTTCAGGTTTGCTGATGGTTGGGACAGGTTGATGATTGTGCTGGGGACCATCATGGCTATGGTTAATGGAACGGTCCTCCCTCTCATGTGTATTGTCTTTGGGGACATGACTGACAGCTTCATAGGAGACTCCATACAGACACAGAATAACTTCACCAGTGAGTACACACACACACACACACACACACACACACACACACACACACACACACACACACACACACACACACACACACACACACACACACACACACACACACACACACACACACACACACACACACACACACACACACACAGTCCCACACACACACACACACACACACACACACACACACACACACACACACACACACACACACACACACACACACACACACACACACACACACACACACACACACACACACACACACACACACACACACACACACACACACAAGCATGCATGCAACCACACACACACACACACACACACACACACACACACACACACACACACACACACACACACACACACACACACACACACACACACACACACGCACACACACACACACACACACACACACACTCTTAAAGGACAACGCCACCACTTTTCAACCTCATTTTCATCTCCAACGCAATACCAGTGCCTACATGTGAAAACAATGCATTTCTACATCTTTTTTTAAAATATAAAGTTAAGTAGTTATACCTGATGACATCATAAAAAGCTAAAACAGTTTTAAAAAACATGAAAATATGAGATTTGAGGTGATGCGGGGAGCAAGAAAATACCCTCTGGCTACAAACTCAATTGCAGATTTTGAAAATCACTGTTTTTTGTCACAGATTACACTTTTTTAGGACCTTTCTTCTTGTCTTTTTAACCACAGATCATAGAAACAGGCTGTTTTCACATATAGACACTGGTGTGGTGTTGGAGATAATGAACATGAGGTTGAAAAGTGGTGGAATTGCCCTTTAACTGTCTAACTGTCTTTTCCTGCTCTAGACATCACGTTCCCTGTTTCCAACACCACTCTGGGAGAGGAGATGACGGGGTGAGGCTAAGACTCAATGATATTTCAGTTTACCAAGAAGGGAGTAGTTCCTGATCTTTGACCGGATCTATTTCAGAGGCTCCGTATCCGTGAGTCCGCAAATTCTCACAGTATCTCACGGGAACTTGGACTTAATCTATTTTCATAACCTAGACAGGGTGAACTGCATAGTTAAAGGGCAATTCCTCCACTTTTCAACCTTCTATTCATGTTCTCCAGCACCATACCAGTGTCTACATGCGGAAAGTATTCAGACCCCATGACTTTTTAACATCTTGTTATGTTACAGGCTTATTCTAAAATTGATTAAATAGTTTTTTCCCCCCTCATCAGTCTACACACTGTACCCCATAATGACAAAGAAAAAACTGGTTTTTAGAAATGTTAATTTATATTAAAATTAAACTGAAATATCACATTCACATAAGTATTCAGACCATTTACTCAGTACTTTGTTGAAGCACCTTTGAAAATGATTACAGCTTCAAGTCTTCTTGGGTATGATGTTACAAGCTTGAGGAGTTTCTCCCATTCTTCTCTGCAGATCCTCTAAAGCTCTGTCAGATTGGATGGGGAGCATTGCTGCACAGCTATTTTCAGGTCTCTCCAGAGACGTTTGATCGGGTTCAAGTCCGGGCTCTGGCTGGGTCACTCAAGGACATTCAGAGACTTGTCCCAAAGCCACTCCTGCGTTGTTTAGGCTGTGTGCTTAAAGTCATTGTCCTATTGGAAGGGGAATCTTTGCCCCAGTCTGAGGTCCTGAGCACTCTGGAGCAGGTTTTCATCAAGGATCTCTCTGTAATTTGCTCCGTCATCTTTGCCTCAACCCTGACTAGTCTCCCAGTCCCTGCTGCTGAAAAACATCCCCACAGCATGATGCTGCCACCACCATGCTTGACCGTAGGAATGGTGCCAGGTTTCCTCCAGACGTGACGCTTGGCATTCAGGCCAAATAGTTCAATCTTGGTTACATCAAATCACATTTAATTTGTCACATACGCTGAATATGTACATGTACGTAGAGTTATTAAAGTGACTATGCATAGATAATAACAGAGAGTAGCAGCAGCATAGAGTGAGGGGAGGGGGTAATGCAAATAGTCTGGGTAGCCATCTGATTAGCTGTTCAGGAGTCTTATGGCTTGGTGGTAGAAGCTGTTTAGAAGCCTATTGGAGCTAGACTTGGCGCTCCAGTAACGCTTGCCGTGCAGTAGCAGAGAGAACAGTCTATGACTAGGGTGGCTGGAGTCTTTGACAATTTTTAGGGCCTTCCTCTGACACTGCCTGGTATAGACTGGGACTTACGAAAGCTATCTTTTTCAAACAGAAATTTGCATCCTGTAGCAATAATTCCAAAAAGTTTTGGGACACTGTAAAGTTCATGGAGAATAAGAGCACCTCCTCCCAGCTGCCCACTTCACTGAGGCTAGAAAACTCTGTCACCACCGATAAATCTACAATAATCAATCATTTCAAGAAGCATTTTTCCATGGCTGGCTATGCTTTTCACTTGGCTACCCCTACCCAGGCCAACAGCTCGGCACCCCCTGCAGAAACTTGCCCAAGCCCCCCCTTGCTTCTCCTTCACCCAAATCCAGAGCGCTGATGTTCTAAGAGCGTCTGCTAATTGACTTAAATGTAAATGTAAAGTGCTGCAAAATCTGGATCCCTACAAATTAGCTGGGCTAGACAATCTGGACCCTCTCTTTCTAAAATTATCCACAGAAATTGTTGCAACTCCTGTTACTAGCCTGTTCAACCTCTCTTTTGTATCGTCTGAGATCCCCAAAGATTGGAAAGCTGCCACGGTCATCCCCCTCTTCAAAGGGGGGAACATTCTAGACCCAAACTGTTATAGACCTATATCCATCCTGCACTGTCTTTCTAAAATCTTCGAAAGCCAAGTTAACAAACAGATCACCGACCATTTTGAATCCCACCGTACCTTCTCCACTATGCAATCTGGTTTCCGAGCTGGTCATGGGTGCACCTCAGCCACGCCCAAGGTCCTAAACGAAATCATAACTGCCATCGATAAAAGACAGCCGTCTTTCGACCTGGCCAAGACTTTCGACTCTGTCAATCATCGCATTCTTTATCGGCAGACTTGCTTTCTCAAATGACTGCCTCACCTGGTTCACCAACTACTTCTCAGATAGAGTTCAGTGTGTCAAATCGGAGGGCCTGTTGTCCGGACCTCTGACAGTCTCTATGGTGGTGCCACAGGGTTCAATTCTCGGGCCGACTCTTTTCTCTGTATACATCAATGATGTCGCTCTTGCTGCTGGTGATTTTCTGATCCACCTCTATGCAGACTATACCATTCTGTATACATCTGGCCCTTCTTTGGAAACTGTGTTAACAAACCTCCAAACGAGCTTAAATGCCATAAAACACCCCTTCCGAGGCCTCCAACTGCTTTTAAATGCTAGTAAAACTAAATGCATGCTCTTCAACCGATTGCTGCCCACACCCACCCGCCCGACTAGCATCACTGCTCTGGACGGTTCTGACTTAGAATATGTGGACAACGACAAATAGCTAGGTGTCTGGTTAGACTGTAAACTCCCCTTCCAGACTCATATTAAGCATCTCCAATCCAAAATTAAATCTAGAATCTGCTTCATATTTCACAAACGAAACCTCCTTCACTCATGTTGCCAAACATACCCTCGTAAAACTGACTATCCCACCGATCCTTGACTTCGGCGATGTCATTTACAAAATAGCTTCCAACACTCTACTCAGCAAACTGGATGTAGTCTATCACAGAAAAATCAGTTTTGTCACCAAAGCCCCAAATACTACCCACCACTGCGACCTGTATGCTGTCGTTGGCTGGCCCTCGCTACATATTCGTCGCCAAACCCACTGGCTCCAGGTCATCTATAAGTCTATGCTAGGTAAAGCCCTGCCTTATCTCAGCTCACTGGGCACCATAGCAACACCCACCCGTAGCACGCGCTCTAGCAGGTATATTTCACTGGTCATCCCCAAAGCCAACACTTCCTTTGGCCACCTTTCCTTCCAGTTCTCTGCTGCCAATGACTGGAACGAATTGCAAAAATCACTGAAGCTGGAGACTTATATCTCCCTCTCTAACTTTAAGCATCAGCTGTCAGAGCAGCTTACCGATCGATCACTGTACCTGTACATAGCCAATCTGTAAATAGCACACCCAACTATCACACCCACTATCATCCCCATATTGTTATTTATCTTCTTGCTCTTTTGCACCCCAGTGTCTCTACTTGCACATCATCATCTGCAAATTTATCACTCGTGTTAATGCTAAATTGTAATTATTTCGCCTCTATGGCCTATTTATTCCCTTACCTCCCTAATCTTCTACATTTGCACACACTGTACATACATTTTTCTATGTGTTATTGACTGTATGTTTGTTTATGTGTAACTCTGTGTTGTTGTTTTTGTTGCACTGCTTTGCTTTATCTTGGCCAGGTCGCAGTTGTAAATGAAAACTTGTTCTCAACTTGCCTACCTGGTTAAATAAAGGTGAAATAAAAGAGGTCCTGGATGGCAGGAAGCTTGGCCCCGGTGATGTACAGGGAACAGAGGTACGCACCTGAACCAGACAGACTCAGACCCTCACCACGCAGCATCTGAGGAAAACACGACACGACAGGGCGATACACAAACAGCGTGAAAGGACGCACTACCCTCTACAGGGCCTTGCGGTCGGAGGCCGAGCAGTTGCCATGCAAGGCCGTGATGCAGACCAGAGAATCTTGTTTCTCATGGTCTGAGAGTCTTTAGGTGCCTTTTGGCAAACTGCAAGTGGGCTGTCATGTGCCTTTTACTGAGGAGTGGCTTCCGTCTGGCCACTCTACCATAAAGGCCTGATTGGTGGAGTGCTGCAGAGATAGTTGTCCTTCTGGAAGGTTCTTCCATCTCCACAGAGGAATTCTAGAGCTCTGTCAGAGTGACCACCTCCCTGAACAAGGCCTTTCTCCCCCCGATTGCTCAGTT
>NW_025744684.1:777500-925000 GCF_021184085.1 Oncorhynchus gorbuscha
GGTGGGGGACTCATAGAGGGAGGGGAGAGAGAGGTGGGGGACTCATAGAGGGAGGGGAGAGAGAGGCGGGGGACTCATAGAGGGAGGGGAGAGAGGCGGGGGACTCATAGAGGGAGGGGAGAGAGAGGCGGGGGACTCATAGAGGGAGGGGAGAGAGGCGGGGGACTCATAGAGGGAGGGGAGAGAGGCGGGGGAGGAGAGAGAGAGAGGCGGGGGACTCATAGAGGGAGGGAGGTCTGATGGAAAGAAGGAGGGTGGTGGGAGGGGCGTAGAGAGCTGGAGGTACAGTCCCCAATCACCAATCACCACACTCCCACCAGAATCAATCCTTTCTGATTCGGCCCACCATTTTAGCTGCGGGCTGCTCTGAATGGGGCCTTGAATTCAAGCTGGAATTACTGTCTACTTATATAATGTCTATGGTGTGAATGGGGAAACTGTTGGGACTCTGTAGAGCGCTTAACACACAGTAGAATAACACATCTTTCCCCGCTGAGCAGTCAGAAATACAGGGATTCTTCAGAAGGGGATGTTTATGCTGTTGTATAAACCAGGCCTCTGTGTCTGTGTGTGTTTATGCTGCTGTATAAACCAGGATACTCTTCTCACGCACCATATTGGTTGAAAAATAGTTACCGGCAGTATAATAGGCCTGTAGTATTTTATGGGATAATTTATGTTGTTTTCAGATGTTCTGAAAGAGCTGCAAAACCTGGACCTGTACAAATCAGCTGGGCTTGACAATCTGGACCCTCTATTTCTGAAACTATCCGCCGCCATTGTCGCAACCCCTATTACCAGCCTGTTCAACCTCTCTTTCATATCGTCTGAGATCCCCAAGGATTGGAAAGCTGCCGCGGTCATCCCCCTCTTAAAAAGGCGGAGACACCTTGGATCCAAACTGTTACAGACCTCTAGCCACCCTGCCCTGCCTATCTAAGGTCTTCGAAAGCCAAGTTAACAAACAGATCACCGACCATCTCGAATCCCACCATACCTTCTCCGCTGTGCAATCCGGTCACGGGTGCACGCTCAAGGTACTAAATTATATCATAACCGCCATCGATAAAAGACAGTACTGTGCAGCCGTCTTCATCGACCTGGCCAAGGCTTTGGACTCTGTCAATCACCATATTCTTATCGGCAGACTCAGTAGCCTCGGTTTTCCTAATGACTGCCTTGCCTGGTTCTCCAACTACTTTGCAGACAGAGTTCAGTGTGTCAAATCGGAGGGCATGTTGTCCGGTCCTCTGGCAGTCTCTATGGGGGTGCCACAGGGTTCAATTCTCGGGCCGACTCTTTTCTCTGTATCTATCAATGATGTTTCTCTTGCTGCGGGCGATTCCCTGATCCACCTCCACGCAGACGACACCATTCTGTATACTTCTGGCCCATCCTTGGACACTGTGCTATCTAACCTCCAAACGAGCTTCAATGCCATACAACACTCCTTCTGTGGCCTCCAACTGCTCTTAAATGCTAGTAAAACCAAATGCATGCTTTTCAACCGTTCGCTGCCTGCACCCGCACGCCCGACTAGCATCACCACCCTAGATGGTTCCGACCTAGAATATGTGGACATCTATAAGTACCTAGGTGTCTGGCTAGACTGCAAACTCTCCTTCCAGACTCATATCAAACATCTCCAATCTAAAATGAAATCTAGAGTCGGCTTTCTATTTCGCAACAAAGCCTCCTTCACTCACGCCGCCAAACTTACCCTAGTAAAACTGACTATCCTACCGATCCTCGACTTCGGTGATGTCATCTACAAAATAGCTTCCAATACTCTACTCAGCAAACTGGATGCAGTTTATCACAGTGCCATCCGTTTTGTTACTAAAGCACCTTATACCACCCACCACTGCGACCTGTATGCTCTAGTCGGCTGGCCCTCGCTACATATTCGTCGCCAGACCCACTGGCTCCAGGTCATCTACAAGTCCATGCTAGGTAAAGCTCCGCCTTATCTCAGTTCACTGGTCACGATAGCAACACCCACCCGTAGCACGCGCTCCAGCAGGTGTATCTCACTGATCATTCCTAAAGCCAACACCTCATTTGGCCGCCTTTCCTTCCAGTTCTCTGCTGCCTGTGACTGGAACGAATTGCAAAAATCGCTGAAGTTGGAGACTTTTATCTCCCTCACCAACTTTAAACATCTGCTACCTGAGCAGCTAACCGATCACTGCAGCTGTAAATAGCCCATCAGTAAATAGCCCACCCAATTTACCCACCTCATCCCCATACTGTTTTTATTTATTTACTTTGCTGTTCTTTTGCACACGAGTATCTCTACCTGCACATCATCATCTGATCATTTATCACTCCAGTGTTAATCTGCTACATTGTAATTATTCACTCCTATGGCCTATTTATTGCCTACCTCCTCATGCCTTTTGCACACAATGTACATAGACTCTTTTTTCCTACTGTGTTATTGACTTGTTTATTGTTTACTCCATGTGTAACTCTGTGTTGTTGTCTGTTCACACTGCTATGCTTTATCTTGGCCAGGTTGCATTTGTAAATGAGAACGTATTCTCAACTAACCTACCTGGTTAAATAAAGGTGAAATAAAAAATAAAATAAAAATGTGTCCAGTAATAGTATTAGTTGGTGACCTGCTTGAATGTTCACACCTACATGTTTATGTTCTAAGTCTCACTGCTGTTGTTGTTTGTCTGTTCAGAAACCCCACATCAACAGCTACTCAGACCACGGCCACAAGCCTGATGTCATCAAAGGAAACATAGAGTTTAACAACATCCATTTCACCTACCCCTCACGACCCAACGTCAAAGTATGTGCTGCCTTCTTTACGTGTGTGTTGATGTCCAGTAGATGTTTGTAGATGTTAAACGGTGTGTTTCTGTGTGTGTCTCTTTGTAGGTGTTGAATGGAATGTCTCTGAGCGTGCGTAGTGGCCAGACCATAGCTCTGGTAGGCAGTAGTGGCTGTGGGAAAAGCACCACCGTTCAGCTGCTGCAGCGGTTCTATGATCCACAAGATGGATCAGTGAGTATCATGGAACACACACACACACACACACACACACACACACACACACACACACACACACACACACACACACACACACACACACACACACACACACACACACACACACACACACACACACACACACACACACACACACACACACACACACACACACACACACACACACACACAGTATCTGTTCTGTAACTATGCCCTCTGTGTTCTGTAGGTGTGTGTAGATGGTCATGACGTGCGCTCCCTGAACGTGCGCTTCCTGAGAGAGATGATTGGCGTTGTCAGTCAGGAGCCCATCCTGTTTGCTACCACCATCGCTGAGAACATCCGCTACGGACGACCTGACGTCACACATCAGGAGATAGAACAGGCTGCTAGGGAGGCCAACGCCTACGACTTCATCATGACACTACCTGATGTATGTTACTGTGTATGTTTATGTCTGTCTCTGTCTGTCTGTGTGTGTGTGTGTCTGTGTAGTAGTAGTGGTAGTACTATAGATAATGATTGATTACAGTATATTGATAGTATTGTTTCTGTTGAGCAGAAGTTTGAGACTCTAGTTGGAGACAGAGGAACCCAGATGAGTGGAGGACAGAAACAGAGGATCGCTATTGCACGCGCTCTCGTACGCAACCCCAAGATCCTCTTGTTGGATGAGGCTACCTCAGCCCTCGATGCCGAGAGTGAGACCATCGTACAGGCTGCTTTGGACAAGGTAGAGGACACACACACACACAGACACCCTTTGCACCAGTTTATCAATATCTACTAAACATTGCTATACCCCCCCCCCCTCCCTCCCTCCCTCCATCCCTCCCCCATCCCTCCCTCCCCCTCCAGGTGAGACAGGGTCGTACTACCATCGTGGTGGCCCATCGTCTGTCTACTATCCGTAATGCTGATGTCATCGCAGGCTTCCAGAAGGGAGAGATCGTAGAGCTGGGAACACACAGCCAACTGATGGAAAAAGAAGGAGTCTACCACACACTGGTCACCATGCAGGTAACACACACACACACACACACACACACCCTCCTCAAACTCTCTTCACACATCTTGCATCTACGTCACCATTTAGGTAACAGCGTTATCAAAACAGTGTCACACACACGCCACATAACAAACAAATACACACATTTGACTCTATATTCTATTCGGTTGTGTTCTTCCAGTCGTTTAAGAGTCCTGAGGAGGGCGAGGAGGCTGTGGAGGAGCAGGTTCTGGAGGAGAAGAGTCCGTCAGTGACGCCGTTCTCAGAGACCACCCTCATCAGGAGGAAATCTACCAAGGGATCGTCCTTCATCGGCTCAGAGAAAGGAGACCAGGACAAGACAGAGGTGGAAGAAGAGGTAAGGCTATGGAGCTAGAGATACTAACTGGAAGGGATATTCTCATTTTAATCCAGGATCAGTGGTGGACACACTGTGGGACATAATTGGTGTACCATTTGGAATGTTTCTGATGATCTCTCTCTCTCTCCTTCTTTTCTCTCTCTTTCCTCTCTCTCCTTCCTTTCTCTATTTTCTCTCTCTGTCTTCTCTCTTTCCTTCCTTTCTCTCTCCTTCCTTTCTCTCGTTCTTCTTGCTCTCTGTCTTCACTCTCTCCTTCCTTTCTTTCTCTATCTCTCTTTCTCTCTCCTTCCTCTCTCTCTCTCTCTCTCTCTGTCTTCTCTATCTCTCTCTCTCATCCCAGGATGAGGAGATTCCTCCTGTGTCGTTTCTGAAGGTGTTGAAGCTGAACCTTCCTGAGTGGCCCTATATGGTGGTTGGTGTGATCTGTGCCACTATCAACGGGGGCATGCAGCCTTTCTTCGCTGTCATCTTCTCTAAAATCATCGCTGTATGTTAAATATCAGTTAATACCAGATATCATCATTCTATGTTTACTCATTTATTTCAGTTTATTCATATTCTCCCAAGTCATTACTGTAAGTTGAATTAGTCATATTCCATCAAATAGCATCACCTCAGATGATCATGTTAGTGTTGTTGTCATGTTTCAGGTGTTTGCAGAGCAAGACCAGGAACTAGTTAGACAACGCTCCTCGTTCTACTCTATCATGTTCGCCCTCATTGGAGTCGTCTCCTTCATAACCATGTTCCTGCAGGTACGCACACACCTCACCTAATGAAAAATAATATGACGAATGAGCGACAGGATGTGGGAGGGGCTTAGGTTTGTATCTATCCTACAGCAGGCCAGTGGTCCCTAATGTATTTCTATTGATCGACAGCATCTTGAAGTTTTACTTACTATGACTGTGATACGTGGTTGTCTTCTCTCCAGGGATTCTGTTTTGGGAAGGCCGGGGAGATTCTGACCATGAAGCTGAGACTGATGGCCTTTAAAGCCATGATGAGACAGGCAAGACAGTTTATTTAGGCTTATAGAGTGTTTAATAAATATGTTTATTTAGGCTTATAGGGTGTTTAATAAATGTGTTTATTTAGGCTTATAGGGTGTTTAATAAAGGTGTTTATTTAGGCTTATAGGGTGTTTAATAAAGGTGAGACAGTTTATTTAGGCTTATAGGGTGTTTAATAAAGGTGTTTATTTAGGCTTATAGGGTGTTTAATAAAGGTGAGACAGTTTATTTAGGCTTATAGGGTGTTTAATAAATGTGTTTATTTAGGCTTATATAGTGTTTAATAAAGGTGTTTATTTAGGCTTATAGGGTGTTTAATAAAGGTGAGACAGGTTATTTAGGCTTATAGGGTGTTTAATAAAGGTGAGACAGTTTATTTAGGCTTATAGGGTATTTAATAAACGTGTTTATTTAGGCTTATATAGTGTTTAATAAAGGTAAGACAGTTTATTTAGGCTTATAGGGTGTTTAATAAAGGTGAGACAGGTTATTTAGGCTTATAGGGTGTTTAATAAAGGTGAGACAGTTTATTTAGGCTTATAGGGTGTTTAATAAAGGTGAGACAGTTTATTTAGGCTTATAGGGTGTTTAATAAACGTGTTTATTTAGGCTTATATAGTGTTTAATAAAGGTAAGACTGTGTATTTAGTCTTATAGGGTGTTTAATAAAGGTGAGACAGTTTATTTAGGCTTATAGGGTGTTTAATAAACGTGTTTATTTAGGCTTATATAGTGTTTAATAAAGGTAAGACTGTGTATTTAGTCTTATATAGTGTTTAATAAAGGTAAGACTGTGTATTTAGTCTTATATAGTGTTTAATAAAGGTAAGACTGTGTATTTAGTCTTATATAGTGTTTAATAAAGGTAAGACAGTGTATTTAGTCTTATATAGGTTATAGGGCTTATGGAGTGTTTATAAGGTTATAGAGACAATTTGAACATGTAACTCTCTTCGTTCCCCTGTAGGAGTTGGGCTGGTATGACAGTCACAAGAACAGTGTTGGAGCTCTCACCACTAGACTGGCTACAGACGCAGCACAAGTACAGGGGGTAAGTAGTAAGTACACACATGAACACAACACAGACACACACACACTAACCCTCTCTCCCTCCCTCTCCAGGCTACAGGAGTGCGCTTGGCCACTCTGGCCCAGAACGTGGCTAACCTGGGCACCAGTCTGATCATCTCGTTTGTGTACGGCTGGCAGCTGACTCTTCTCATCCTGTGTGTGGTACCTATCATGGCTGTAGCTGGAGGCATACAGATGAAGATGCTCTCTGGTCACGCTGTCAAAGACAAGAAAGAGCTAGAACAGGCTGGCAAGGTACACAACCACTCACACACACAGTCTGATTCACTCTCTTCATAGCTCCCAAAATTTGCAACAGTGAATATCTATACGTTCTTCTCTTGAGTCTAACCAGTGTGTGTGTGTGTCAGATTGCCACAGAGGCCATAGAGAACATCCGTACGGTGGCATCTCTCACCAGAGAGCAGAAGTTTGAGTCTCTGTACCAGGAAAACCTCATAGTGCCTTTCAAGTACGTGTGCTACAAAGTTTACAATTTCCATTATAAAAAGTCCTAGTCAATGCTGTTTTTAATGTGTCAACAGTGTCAGTCTTGTAAATGTACTATATTACTTTTGTTTATGTAATCACCCCTCTCTTTAATATCTCTCTCTCTCTCTTCCTCTGTAGGAACTCTCAGAAGAAGGCACATGTGTATGGCATCACATTCTCCTTCTCTCAGGCCATGATCTACTTTGCCTATGCAGGCTGCTTCCGCTTCGGAGCCTGGCTCATAGAGGAAGGCATCATGACCTTTGAAAATGTCTTCCTGTGAGTACTGCAGCTACCTTTGATTGGGTTAATTCAGTCATGTGTCCATGTTCACAACTGTCCTTATAGCCTTTTCCTATGTGACTATAAGGCCATGTTGGAACGACTCAATTGCTTCCCTAATATGGGTTCTTGGTGGACACAAGAACAGTAGTGTGCCGATTTGTGTATACATTGTTCAATACAGCTCAGGTACAGTAGTGGAGGATGGGTGTACATTGTACAGCTCAGGTATAGTAGAACACACCCCGGCCCAGCTCATCTAGGCCTGACAGGAAGGTCCAGTATTACAGTGGTCAAAGGTGGTTGTGGTTAATCATTACCTAACTGGGAAGTGTGTTGGAGGTCAACGCTGATCTAGGGACTCATCACCGTAGCAACAATGGCCATATAGCCATGACATGTCTAACATGTGACCCATATAAATGGATGTTATAGAGTAGATATCACGACTAAAGGCTTAGATAACATTTTATTTGAAAAGGTGTACATAAGTCAGTCATAACACTGTCATAACAGCAACATAAAGTCTGTCATAAACAGATGTTACTATTGTCATTAAAGCTGCAATATGCAACTTTTTGGGTGACCCAACCAAATTTACATAGAAATGTGAGCTCTAGATCTGTCATTCTCATAGAAAGCAAGTCTAAGAAGCGGTAGATATGTTCTATTTTCTCTATTTCTATGCATTCATTTTTTAAGTTTAGTTTTTGTTTCATTTACTTAAGTTTTTTTATTTTTACACTAGCTTCTAACAGCTGAAAATACCATATTTTGGGTTATTGAAAATATATTTCACAGAGGTTTAGATCGTACAATGATTCTCTTCTACTTGTTTTGTCACGTAAACTAAAATTAGGCAAACTATTAGAATTTTAGCAACCAGGAAATGGCAGAGCGATTTCCTACATATTGCACCTTTAAGTGTCATGCGGTTGTATTATTTCACTTTCAATGTGAAGTTCAAATAACTCTGGCATGACTTCAAGATCATTTAAGTTTAACCTAAATGAGACTTTAGCGAGCTTGATACAATAGAATCTGAGCTTGATACACTAGAATCTGAGCTTGATACAATAGAATCTGAGCTTGATACAATAGAATCCGAGCTTGATACACTGTTTTAGCATTTGTGACGCAAAACTAATGCAAATTTTTGTCATGCTTCATGTCCAAATCATAGCATCTTAAATGGATTGTGTAACTCAATGCAGTTATTTATCGCTTTTCATTACAGTGTTATCTCAAAGCTCTACATGGGCAAATCATTTGAATCAAGGCAGGAAATAGCTAAAGTAGGCTAGGTGCTGAAATACTTTTCAGATTAGGACTATGAGGAAGATAGTCTGTAGAAATGTATTTTAAAGGCTCCAATTGATGTAGCGGCTCTCAGATGGTCAGGGATTACAGAGTCCCCCATAGTACAGAGACGTGCCCTGGGGACTTGAAGTGGTGATTTGGACATTGATTTGAACATGAAGCTCGTAAATATAATATCGGTAACACTGACTTGCATTGGATTTGTGCCACGAATGCTAAAATGTTACCATTTGGAAACAGTGGCTGGGTAAACAAAACCAAAGCAGCCCATAGACTGCTTACAGAGTAAGGAAACCAATATGTCATTTTGAACTTTGGGTGAACTATCCCTTTAAGATGCATGTTAGACAGAGAGAAACCTGCTCTCTCTGTCTCTCTCTCCAGGGTGATCACTGCAGTGTGAACTATCCCTTTAAGATACATTATATATACAAAAGTATGTGGACACCCCTTAAAATTTGTGGATTTAGCTATTTTAGCTACACCCGTTGCTGACAAGTGTATAAAATCGACCACATGGCCATGCAACTCAATAGAAAAACATTGGCTGTAGAATGGTCTTACTGAAAAGCTCAGTGACTTTCAACATGGCACCGTCACAGGAGGCCATCTTTCCAACAAGTCAGTTCGTCAAATTTCTGCCCTGCTTGAGCTGCCCCAGTCAACTGTAAGTGCTGTTATTGTAAAGTGGAAACGTTTAGGAGCAACAACGGCTCTGCCCCGAAGTGGTAGGCCACACAAGCTCACAGAACGGAACCGCCGAGTGGAACTGCAAAATTGTTTGTCCTCGGTTGCAACACTCACTACCGAGTTCCAAACTGCCTCTGGAAGCAACGTTAGCACAATAACTGTTCGTCGGGAGCTTCATGAAATGGGTTTCCATGGCCGAGCAGCACACAAGCCTAAGATCACCATGCACAATGCCAACCGTCGGCTGGAGTGGTGTAAAGCTCGCCACCATTGAGCAGTGGAAAATTGTTCTCTGGAGTGATGAATCACGCTTCACCATCTGGCAGTCCGGGTTTGGCAAATGCCAGGAGAATGCTACCTGCCCCAATGCATAGTGCCAACTGTAAGGTTTGGTGGAGGAGGAATAATGGCCTGGAGCTGTTTTTCATGGTTCGGGCTAGGCCCCTTAGTTCCAGTGAAGGGAAATCTTAACGCTACAGCATACAATGACATTCTAGATGATTCTGTTCTTCCAACTTTGTGGCAACAGTTTGGTGAAGGCTATTTCCTGTTTCAGCATGACAATGCCCCCGTGCACAAATCGAGGTCCATACAGAAATGGTTGGTCGAGAACAGTGGGGGAGAACTTGACTGGCCTGCACAGAGCCCTGACCTCAACCCCATCGAACACCTTTGGGATGAATTAGAACGCCATTGGGTCACGTGATGGTTACAAGCCCCAAAAAACTTATTTGGCACTATATAGAACCATTTGTTTTTAGTGTATAACCTGTTCTCTGTCTCTCCAGGGTGATCTCTGCAGCATGAACTATCCCTTTAAGATACATGTTAGATCGTAACCTGTTCTCTGTCTCTCCAGGGTGATCTCTGCAGCATGAACTATCCCTTTAAGATACATGTTAGATCGTAACCTGTTCTCTGTCTCTCCAGGGTGATCTCTGCAGCATGAACTATCCCTTTAAGATACATGTTAGATCGTAACCTGTTCTCTGTCTCTCCAGGGTGATCTCTGCAGCATGAACTATCCCTTTAAGATACATGTTAGATCGTAACCTGTTCTCTGTCTCTCCAGGGTGATCTCTGCAACATGAACTATCCCTTTAAGATACATGTTAGATCGTAACCTGTTCTCTGTCTCTCCAGGGTGATCTCTGCAACATGAACTATCCCTTTAAGATACATGTTAGATCGTAACCTGTTCTCTGTCTCTCCAGGGTGATCTCTGCAGCATGAACTATCCCTTTAAGATACATGTTAGATCGTAACCTCTTCTCTGTCTCTCCAGGGTGATCTCTGCAGCATGAACTATCCCTTTAAGATACATGTTAGATCGTAACCTGTTCTCTGTCTCTCCAGGGTGATCTCTGCAACATGAACTATCCCTTTAAGATACATGTTAGATCGTAACCTGTTCTCTGTCTCTCCAGGGTGATCTCTGCAGTATGAACTATCCCTTTAAGATACATGTTAGATCGTAACCTGTTCTCTGTCTCTCCAGGGTGATCTCTGCAGCATGAACTATCCCTTTAAGATACATGTTAGATCGTAACCTGTTCTCTGTCTCTGTCAGGGTGATCTCTGCAGCATGAACTATCCCTTTAAGATACATGTTAGATCGTAACCTGTTCTCTGTCTCTCCAGGGTGATCTCTGCAGCATGAACTATCCCTTTAAGATACATGTTAGATCGTAACCTGTTCTCTGTCTCTCCAGGGTGATCTCTGCAGCATGAACTATCCCTTTAAGATACATGTTAGATCGTAACCTGTTCTCTGTCTGTCTCTCTCTCCAGGGTGATCTCTGCAGTGCTGTACGGAGCCATGGCAGTAGGAGAGGCCAACTCCTTCACGCCTAACTATGCCAAAGCCAAGATATCAGCATCTCACCTTATGTTCCTCATCAACAGAGAACCTGCCATAGACAACTGCTCACAGGAGGGAGAAACACCGGTACACACACACACACACACACACACACACACACACACACACACACACACACACACACACACACACACACACACACACACACACACACACACACACACACACACACACACACACACACACACACACACACACACACACACACACACACCAAGTGGTTATCACAGTGGAGAGTTGTGGAGTGATTGTATAGTACATGTCAGGAGATTATTTCATGAAAGGATGTTCTTCTGCCTCCCTCTCTTCCCTCCAGGACCACTTTGATGGTAACGTGCGTTTCCAGGGGGTGAGGTTCAACTACCCGTCCCGTCCAGACCTTGCTGTCCTGCAGGGACTGGAGCTGAAGGTGCAGAAGGGCCAGACTCTAGCCCTGGTGGGCAGCAGTGGCTGTGGGAAGAGTACGACCATACAATTACTGGAGAGGTTCTACGACCCACTACAGGGCACAGTGGTGAGTACACACAAACACACACACGTTATGTTCTTCTATCCTCGTGGGGACCTAAAATTAATTTCCATTCAAAACCCTATTTTCCCTAACTCCTAACCCTTACCATAACCCGAACCCGAACCTAACTCCTAACACTAATTGTAACCCTAAACCTAACCCCTAAACTTAAAATAGCCTTTGTCCTGATGGGGATGTGTGAAATGTCCCATGAGGGAGAATTTTTGTTTTACTATCCTTATGGGGACTTTTGGAGATTTTAGGTCCCCACAAGGATAAAAGACCCAACCTACACACACACAAATGTTTTCACACACGTGTATACACACATTGATTATTAAAGCTATATGTACTGTATGTTTAATGACCACTGTCACCAGTCAGACAGTGAGATATTTGCTGGAATTTTTATATGCAAAAATACATGAAAACATAAAGCCCTCATGTGTCTCTTTGTGTGACTGTGTAGATATTCTCCTACTGAAACACGGTTCTATAATTACTGATTGACAGGCCAGGATGTTGACACTGTTGCTTCATAACGCTCTACTATACTGGCTCTACTGTACTGAGACCTTGTGGGTTATGATCCTGCTCAAAGTGCAGTTGTGTGTTCATGTGGAGGTTATTGCCCTGCTAAGGCCACTGATAAAATGACAAACACTAGAGGAGTATCCAACTTTAATGTTAACTCTTCCTCCTGCTCTTCTTCCTCAGATGTTGGACAACAGTGATGCTAAGAAGCTGAACATCCATTGGCTGAGGGCCCAGATGGGCATCGTATCCCAGGAGCCTGTGCTGTTTGACTGTAGTTTGGCAGAGAACATCGCCTACGGAGACAACACACGCAAAGTTACCATGGAGGAGATCCAGAGTGCTGCTAAAGCTGCCAACATACACAGCTTCATAGACGACCTGCCTCAGGTACACACTAATACTACTACTGTCACCACTACTACTGTCACCACTACTACTACTACTGTCACCAAAACTACTATTACCACCAATACTACTACTGTCACCACTACTACTACTACTGTCACCACTACTACTACTGTCACCAATAATACTACTACTATTACCACCAATACTACTACTGTCACCACTACTACTACTACTGTCACCACTACTACTACTATCACCAATAATGCTACTACTATTACCACCAATACTACTACTGTCACCACTACTACTACTACTACTGTCACCACTACTACTACTACTATTACCACTACTACTACTACTACTACTGTCACCAATACTACTACCACTACTACTGCTACTGTCACCACTACTACTGCTACTGTCACCACTACTACTACTACTGTCACCAATACTACTACTACTACTACTGTCACAATACTACTACTACTACTGTCACCACTACCACTATTGCTACTAGTGTCACAAATACTACTACTACTACTGCTACTACCACTGTGACCAATACTACTACTACTATTACCACTACTACTGTCACCACTACAACTACTACTATTGCTACTACCACCAATACTACTACTGTCACCACTACTACTACTACTACTGTCACCAATACTACTACTACTATTACTCCTCCTCCTACTACTACTACTACTACCACCACCAATACTACAACTGTCACCACTACTACTACTACTACTACTGTCACCAATACTACTACTACTACTACTACTACTACTACTACTACTGTCACCAATACTACTACTACTACTACTACTACTACTACTACTGTCACCACTACTACTATTGCTACTACTGTCACGAATACTACTACTACTACTGCTAATACCACGGTAACCAATACTACTACTACTGTTACCAAGACTACTACTACCACCAATACTACTACTGTCACCACTACTACTGCTACTGTCACCACTACTAGTATTGCTACCACTGTCACCAATACTACTACTTCTACTGTCACCAATACTATTACTACTGTCGCCAATGCTACTACTCCTACTACCACCAATACTACTACTGTCCCCAATACTACTACTACTGTCGCCAATACTACTACTCCTACTACCACCAATACTACTACTGTCCCCAATACTACTACTACTGTCACCAATACTACTACTCCTACTACCACCAATACTACTACTGTCCCCAATACTACTACTACTGTCACCACTACTTCTTAAGGATGTAGCAGAATACAGTTCCCTGGCAGGAACATCACTCAGCGGAGTTTCAGAGCGCCACCTATAGTTTTTGATAAAACTCAAACTGTCATTAAACTTTCATTAAAATACACATTCAAGGTAGTGAATTAAAGCTACACTCGTTGTGAATCTGTCCACCAAGTCAGATTTGTAAAATGCTTTTCGGCGAAAGCATGAGAAGCTATTATCTGATAGCATGTAACACCCCAAAAGACCCGTAGGGGACGTAAACAAAATAATTAGCATAAATAAAATATAAAACATTCATTACCTTTGACCATCTTCTTTGTTGGCACTCATAGATGTCCCATAATCACTATTGGGTCTTTTTTTCGATTAAATCGGTACATATATAGCATAGATATCGATCTATGAAGAGTGTGTGATCAACAAAAAAAATTGCGTTTTTTAACGTAACGTCATTTTTTTTAAATGAAAAAAGTCGACGATAAACTTTCACAAAACACTTCGAAATACTTTTGTAATGCAACTTTAGGTATTAGTAAACGTTAATAAGCGATCAAATTGATCACGAGGCGAATTATATTCTATAGCTGTGCGTCTGGAAATAATGTCCGGGTAAGTGTCTGTTTGACCAAGAAAAAAATAGTAGGCAAATGACAAGACTATTGACATCGTGTGGAAGCTGTAGGTATTGCAACCTCGGCTCCATTTAATGGGGGTCACTTTTAACAATTTGTTGAAGTTGCGCATGGATATATTTTTCCATTTTCAGTGATCAGATGTTCCTGCACTTTTCGATGAAACGCACGTTCTGTTATAGTCACAGCCGTGATTTAACCAGTTTTAGTGTGAGTGTTTTCTATCCACACATACTAATCATATGCATATACTATATTCCTGGCATGAGTAGCAGGGCGCTGAAATGTTGCGTGATTTTTAAAATTCGCAGCTTTCTTAAGAGGTTTTAATACTACTACTGTCACCACTACTACTACTGTCACCAATACTACTACTACTACTATTACTACTACTACTACTACTGTCACCACTACTACTACTGTCACCAATATTACTACTACTACTACTATTACTACTACTACTGTCACCACTACTACTACTACTGTCACCACTACTACTACTGTCACCAATACTACTACTACTACTACAACTATTACTACTACTACTGTCACCACTACTACTACTACTGTCACCAATACTACTACTGTCACCACTATTACTACTACTACTGTCACTAATACTACTACTACTACTACTACTACTGTCACTACTACTACTACTACTACTACTACTACTACTACTACTACTACTACTATTACTACTACTACTGTCACCAATACTACTACTACTACTACTACTACTACTACTACTACTACTATTACTACTACTACTGTCACCACTACTACTACTGTCACCAATACTACTACTACTACTACTACTACCACCAATACCACTACTGTCACCAATACTACTACTACTACTACTACTACAACTACTACTACTACTACTGTCACCAATACTACTACCACTGTCACCACTACTACTACTACTACTGTCACCACTAATACTACTACTGTCACCACTAATACTACGACTGTCACCACTACTACTACTACTACTGTCACTACTACTACTACTACTGTCACCACTAATACTACTACTGTCACCACTAATACTATGACTGTCACCACTACTGTCACCAATACTACTACTACTACTACTACTACCACCAATACCACTACTGTCACCACTACTACTACTACTGTCAACAATACTACTACTACTACTACTGTTACCACCACTACTACTACTACTACTGTCACCACTACTACTACTACTGTCACCAATACTACTATTACTACTACTACTGTCACCAATACTACTACTACTGCTACAGCTAAAGCATCTTCTGCTTTTGCAAGTTTGGTTTCTTGAGATTTCTACATCAGCACCAATACCCTAATAGTGGCTGAATGGTCAGATAACCACAGACAGACTGATAGTGGTATCAGCTTCTCTCAGATGCTATGCCAGAGATAACACTGCAGGTCATTACTGGAGTAATGTCGTCTTAGTGCTGTTCCCTGTGTACGGGTGAACTGTCTTTCACTCTGAGGACTTACCACCTGTAGGACTGAAAGAAGTTATGAGCTGGTTTCACACACAGATTAAGCCTAGTCCCAGACTAAAAATAGATTTTAAATAGTCCTGGGCTAGTTTAAAATTCGCAGCTTTCTTAAGAGGTTTTAATACTACTACTGTCACCACTACTACTACTGTCACCAATACTGTGTAGCTCAGTTGGTAGAGCATGGCGCTTGTAACGCCAGGGTAGTGGGTTCGATCCCCGGGACCACCCATACGTAGAATGTATGCACACATGACTGTAAGTCGCTTTGGATAAAAGCGTCTGCTAAATGGCATATATTATTATTATTATTATTATATTAGTTTTAGGCTGGGATTTGATGCAAGGCGCATTATAGAGCACTACACAGCCAACAATACGCCTTTCAAATACATTTTCCCCAGATTTT
Organism: Oncorhynchus gorbuscha; assembly: GCF_021184085.1. NCBI lineage: Eukaryota > Metazoa > Chordata > Actinopteri > Salmoniformes > Salmonidae > Oncorhynchus > Oncorhynchus gorbuscha. Next base: position 793,828 of record NW_025744684.1, read on the forward strand.
CACAGAGATCGCGTTCATTGGAAACGCTGCGCATGTCAGCTCAATCGTAAATTGAATCACGGCCTTAATCTGTGTCCGTTAAACCAGCCCTAGGAGTTATGTCATGTGTGAGATGACGAGGATAACCTCTTTCTTTCCCTCCATCTCCTCTTCCCTCCATCTTCCTGAGTAGAAGTATGACACCCAAGCTGGTGACAAGGGGACCCAGTTGTCAGGAGGACAGAAGCAGCGTATAGCCATTGCCAGAGCCATCCTCCGCAACCCCAAAGTCCTGCTGTTGGACGAGGCCACCTCAGCACTGGACACAGAGAGCGAGAGGGTGTGTGTGTGTGTGTGTGTGTGTGTGTGTGTGTGTGTGTGTGTGTGTGTGTGTGTGTGTGTGTGTGTGTGTGTGTGTGTGTGTGTGTGTGTGTGTGTGTGTGTGTGTGTGTGTGTGTTCTGTTAAACTATGTGTGTGTATATATATACAGTTGAAGTCGGAAGTTTACATACACCTTAGCCAAATACATTTAAACTCAGTTTTTCACAATTCCTGACATTTAAAACTTGTAAAGAAATGTCTGTTTTAGGTCAGTTAGGATCACTACTTTATTTTAAGAATGTGAAATGTCAGAATAATAGTAGAGAGAATGATTTATTTCAGCTTTTATTTCTTTCATCACATTCCCAGTGGGTCAGAAGTTTACATACACTCAATTAGTATTTGGTAGCATTGCCTTTAAATTGTTTATCTCGGGTTAAACATTTTGGGTAGCCTTCCACAAGCTTCCCACAATAAGTTGGGTGAATTTTGGCCCATTCCTCCTGACAGTGCTGGTGTAACTTAGTCAGGTTTGTAGGCCTCCTTGCTCGCACATGTTTTTTCAGTTCTGCCCACAAATGTTCTATAGGATTGAGGTCAGGGTGTTGTGATGACCACTCCAATACCTTGACTTTGTTGTCCTTAAGCCATTTTGCCACAACTTTGGAAGTATGCTTGAGGTCATTGTCCATTTGGAAGACCCATTTGTGACTAAGCTTTAACTTCCTGACTGATGTCTATAGATGTTTCTTCAATATATCCACATAATTTTCCTACCTCATAATGCCTTCGATTTTGTGAAGTGCACCAGTCCCTCCTGCAGCAAAGAACCCCCACAACATGATGCTGCCACCCCTGTGCTTCACGGTTGGGACGGTTTTCTTCGGCTTGCAAGCCTCCCCCTTTTTCCACCAAACATAATGATGGTCATGATGGCCAAACAGTTCTATTTTTGTTTCATCAGACCAGAGGACATTTCTTCAAAAAGTACGATCTTTGTCCCCATGTGCAGTTGCAAACCGTAGTCTGTTTTTTTAATGGCGTTTGTGGAGCAGTGGCTTCTTCCTTGATGAGCGGCCTTTCAGGTTATGTCAATATAGGACTAATTTTACTGTGGATATAGATACTTTTGTACCAGTTTCCTCCAGCATTTTCACAAGGTCCTTTGCTGTTGTTCTGGGATTTATTTGCACTTTTCGCACCAAAGTACGTTCATGTCTAGGAGACAGAACCCGTTTCCTTCCTGAGCGGTATGACGGCTGCGTGGTCCCATGGTGTTTATACTTGCGTACTATTGTTTGTATAGATGAACGTGGTACCTTCAGGCATTTGGAAATTGCTCCCAAGGATGAACCAGACTTGTGGAAGTCTACAATTATTTTCCTGAGGTCTTGGCTGATTTCTTTTCATTTTCCCATGATGTCAAGCAAAGAGGCACTGGGTTTGAAGGTAGGCCTTGAAATACATCCACAGTTACACCTCCAATTGACTCAAACGATGTCAATTGGCCTATCAGAAACTACTAAAGCCATGACATCATTTTCTGGAATTTTCCAAGCTGTTTAAAGGCACAGTCAACTTAGTGTATGTAAACTTCTGACCCACTGGAATTGTGATACAGTGAATTATAAATCAAATAATCTGTTGTCACGTCCTAACCTTAGTTCCTTTTTTAAGTCTCTATTTTAGTTTGGTCAGGGCGTGAGTTGGGTTGGGCATTCTATGTTTTGTTCTGTGTGTTGTATATCTAGGTGTTTGGCCTGGTATGGTTCCCAATCAGAGGCAGCTGTCAATCATCGTCTCTGATTGAGAAACATACTTAGGCAGCCTGTTCCCACCTGTGTTTGTGGGTAGTTGTTTCCTGTTTTTTCACTTTACAGGACTGTTTCGTGACGTTCACGCTCGTTGTTGTTTTTTGGTCATTCAGTGTTCAGTTTAGTTAATCAAATTTACTATGAACACTTACCATGCTGCGTGTTGGTCCGATGATTCCTATTCCTCATCAGACGAAGAGGAGAGTCGTTACATCTGTAAACAATTGTTGGAAAAATGACTTGTCATGCACAAAGTATATGTCCTAACCGACTTGCCAAAACTATAGTTTGTTAACAAGAAATTTGTGGAGTGGTTAAAAAACTAGTTTTAATGACTCCAACCTAAGTGTATGCAAACTTCCTACTTCAACTGTATATCTCTGTGGATTCATGATACAGACGTTTTAGCTACTGGATGTATTTGTCTCTGTTCCCCCTCCCTCCCCAGGTGGTGCAGGAGGCCCTAGATGTGGCTCGACAGGGCAGGACGTGTATCGTGGTGGCCCACCGCCTTTCCACCATTCAGAACGCTGACCTGATCGCTGTCTTCCAGAAGGGAGTGGTGGTGGAGCAGGGCACTCATCAACAACTACTGTCCCAGAGAGGAGTATACTACTCACTGGTCACCACACAGCTGGGCCATGGCAGAAACTGAGGGAGGATGGGGGGAGGGAGAGGCTGATAGTGCAGGGGGTTGCTGGGAGGGGCTGAGTGTGCAGGGAGAGGTTGAGGGTGCAGGGGGTTATTTTATATATAAAAGGAAAAGGTGGTGGTGCTGTATTTCAGTTATTTATTCAAAAAGTATCACATCTGTACCATAGAGTGCCTGTGCCAAATGAATACATGGAACACACACATATACACGTCTGTGCATTACTGTAAACTGCACAGAACTAAGCCAATGAGACGCTGAAGCAGTGTGTATCCTCAACATTCAGATTATTACATTGATTTATTCAATTGTTTTGGCTTAAAGTAAAACTCTACCCAAAAACTATATTTTGGTATATATTTCATTAGTTCAGGTTATGTAACTTTCAATATACAGAAATCCTCCCCACTTGGACTAGTAACCGAAATGTTGCTAGATTGAATCCCCGAGCAGACAAGGTAAACATCTGTCATTCTGCCCCTGAACAAGGCAGTTAACCCACTGTTCCTAGGCCATCATTGTAAAGGATTTGTTCTTAACTGACTTGCCTAGATAAATAAAATGATGCATTTTGCATCATATCATAGGAATCAAAATCCATCATACAGGGATGATTTCTGTATTTTGAAAGTTATACATATCTTGAAAACTTGAGTGCTGACAAGCAAAACATTTGGGACCATGTCCACAATGGATTAATGAAACAAATACCAAAATATAGTTTTTGGGTGGAGTTTTCCTTTAAAGGCCCAGTGCAGTCAAAAACTAGATTTCCCTGTGCTTTATATATTTCCACACTATCAGGTTGGAATAACACTGTACACAAAATAACTGCACTACACTTCATTTGCACTCTGTTCATCGCAATGCATTTAGATCTATTCATACTCATACTGTAAAATTGTACATCCACTGTATGTCATCTGTATACCAACTTACATATTTCCATACTATGAGAGAATAAAGGTGATTCTAAAATTGTGAAAATTTGAGTGTAAGGAGCTGTTTGAAAAGCCCGCCTGAAATTTCTGCCTGCTTTGCTGGGATGGAGTTTTAGCCTGCCTGGTGACATCACCAGGCATACATTGGTTAATATACCAATAGGAAAGAGTTCCAAACTCTCAATAACAGCTTGTTTTCAGTTTTCCCCTCCCCACTCCGACAGACCTAGCAAAATTATTGCTTGAGAAATTGCTCTTCGCTAAGAAGTACATTTTTTTTAAATTAACCTTTTAATTGAAAACAATCACAGTAAGGTACTTAATTGTTACCCAGAAATGATTTGATATTGAGATAAAAAACAGCTGCATTCACCCTTTAATGTTGAGAGGAATTCTTTTTTAAATTATCATGAGATGTGGCCTTCCAAACTGTCTCTGTGCTATGCTCATGCTACTGGAAGTGCCTGAGGTATTTAAAAGGACCAAAGTGTTCCTGAATGTTTTGTTTACCTTAACTGTAGGTAATATGTTGAGTGATATGCACACACACACCTGAGGGTTGGGGCTCAAGCACTAACAGTATATTGATACAAACCACTTCCTGTTTCTACGTTGCACTGAATTAACTGACCTCTGCTTGGGTATGTACTGTATGTATGCATTACTTTTTTCCTTATGTAAACAGGTATCATTAATAAAGATGTTTTATTTGAATATTTGGGCTCATGACATGATTCAATCACTTTGATTTGTCAGTTCAATCACACTAAACAACTTTCATATTCAATAAAACATTTTCCAAGTTTACATTGTCAGTCAAGTCAAAACTATAATTTTCCTACTGTAAAGTGGGTTACATCATTTTCATTACTTTAGGCATTAAAACAGCTTCTTTTCATTCTGTTGATTGAATCAAATGCAGCGCTCGTCTTTTATCACTTTTCTATCATTTACAACAAAAAAAACATGCTGAAAATCTCAAGACTGTCTGAAAGGTATGAACACAATTCCGTGTTGGAGAGCATCAAAACCATGATGTATCATGGGTATATTGTGACAGGAATGTTCATTATTACAGACATCTACTACATAAAATGGCATATTGCATAGGGCGGCAGCCTATGGATCTGGCATAGGAGTGATAGAGCTATTCATCAGCTTAAAGTCTAAAAAGTCTGGTCAATTAGGGAGCTATTCAATCAAAACCACTGAGCAGATCTCTGGGGACAGACTAAAATAAGGACACAGCAAAAAGGCACATTATAATTTACTTGGGTTTCCTTCCGTCTCACCCAAACACTGTTTCATTGATCATATCCAGCCAAATGCACAATCCTCTACTGATGTGCAAAACATAAAAACAATACATTTTCTTGCCGTGGAAACTGGAAAACAGTTTTGATTGAGTAGGGCCCTTATATAATACCCATGAGGCCTGAGGTGAGACGGTAGTCAAAGACAACATGACCCGTTTCTCTCTGTTTCTCAATTTCACAGCTACGACAAAAGTTACGTTCTAAAAGAGTCATTTCAACCAACCAAGAACATCTATGCCTCAGTCACTCTTCTGGAAAAGCCAATCAATGGCTTTGAAAAATAATGACCAGGGACAGGTGACGCGATGCTACGCTGGTCACTGCAGAGTGGAAGTGTATGGTGACGGCGAGTTAGGATGTGTATGTTAGCTTAGCGGTGTACAGTGCATGGCATGGGTTAACACTAAATGTTTCTCACAACATAAAAACAGACGAAATCTAAACAGAATCGTGGTAGGAAATTCAATCTATACATTTTGAAAACAGGGAATCCCTGCTACATAAAATCACAGAGAATCATTCACTAAGTGCAAAATAAACTCATTTGTTGTGCCTTTGCATTGATCTGTGCAAAACTAAACTATTATTGACTACCATCTACAAACTCTGTGTGTGTGTGTGTGTGTGTGTGTGTGTGTGTGTGTGTGTGTGTGTGTGTGTGTGTGTGTGTGTGTGTGTGTGTGTGTGTGTGTGTGTGTGTGTGTGTGTGTGTGTGTGTGTGTGTGTGTGTGTGTGTGTGTGTGTGTGTGTGTGTGTTAGAGCTGAGCTGTGGTAGCGAGATGTAACATCTCATGTAGGGAGGTAACCAGGTTCTGGAACAGTGTCTCTGCATCTGTCTCTCGACTGGACTTCCACGCCGTACAGGAAGCCACGATCCTGAAACAGGAAGTACAAGTCAGATACTGGACACTTGTAAAGGTTTTTAAAAATCTGTCCATCATAGAGAGGATGGAACAACACAGCTGCACTTTCTAACTACTACTATTAAACTTCACCTTTGACCTCACCTTGACCGCACACTGTTGGGTCAGTGTGTGTGTGTGTGTGTTTACTGGTCAAACTGTGGATGATGTTGCTTGGGGTCAGTGTGTGTGTGTGTGTGTGTGTGTGTGTGTGTGTGTGTGTGTGTGTGTGTGTGTGTGTGTGTGTGTGTGTGTGTGTGTGTGTGTGTGTGTGTGTGTGTGTGTGTTTACTGGGCAAACTGTGGATGATGTTGCGTGGGGTCAGTGTGTGTGTGTGTGTTTACTGGTCAAAATGTGGATGATGTTGCTTGGGGTCAGTGTGTGTGTGTGTGTGTGTGTGTGTGTGTGTGTGTGTGTGTGTGTGTGTGTGTGTGTGTGTGTGTGTGTGTGTGTGTGTGTGTGTGTGTGTGTGTGTGTGTGTGTGTGTGTGTGTGTGTGTGTTTACTGGTCAAACTGTGGATGATGTTGTGAGAGGTCAGTGTGTGTGTGTGTGTGTGTGAGTGTGTGTTTACTGGTCAAACTGTGGATGATGTTGCTTGGGGTGTGTGTGTGTGTGTGTGTGTGTGTGTGTGTGTGTGTGTGTGTGTGTGTGTGTGTGTGTGTGTGTGTGTGTGTGTGTGTGTGTGTGTGTGTGTGTGTGTGTGTGTGTGTGTGTGTGTGTGTGTGTGTGTGTGTGTGTTTTTTTACTGGTCAAACTGTGGATGATGTTGTGAGGGGTCAGTGTGTGTGTGTGTGAGTGTGTGTTTACTGGTTAAGCTGTGGATGATGTTGCATGGGATTAGTGTGTGTGTGTGTGTGTTTACTGGTCAAACTGTGGATGATGTTGCTTGGAGTCAGTGTGTGTGTGTGTGTGTGTGTGTGTGTGTGTGTGTGTGTGTGTGTGTGTGTGTGTGTGTGTGTGTGTGTGTGTGTGTGTGTGTGTGTGTGTGTGTGTGTGTGTGTGTGTGTGTGTGTGTGTGTGTGTGTGTGTGTGTGTGTGTGTGTGTGTGTGTGTGTGTGTGTGTGTGTGTTTATTGGTCAAACTGTGGATGATGTTGCTTGGAATCAGTGTGTGCGTGTGTTTACTGAAATAAGGAAGTAGATGGCTGCAAACGTTCTACTTTTAAACTCAGACAAAGCAGAGATGCTTGTTCTAGGTCCCAAGAAACAAAGAGATCTTCTGTTGAATCTGGCAATTCATCTTGATGGTTGTACAGTCGTCTCAAATAAAACTGTGAACAACCTCTGCGTTACTCTGGACCCTGATCTCTCTTTTGACGAACATATCGAGACTGTTTCAAGGACAGCTTTTTTACATTTATGTAACATTGCAAAAATCAGACATTTTCTGTCCAAAAATGATGCAGAAAAATGTATCCATTCTTTTGTTACTTCTAGGTTAGACTACTGCAATGACCTACTTTCTGGCTACGCGGATAAAGCACTAAATAAACGTCAGTTAGTGCTAAATACGGCTGCTAGAATCCTGACTAGAACCAAAAATATTGATCATATTACTCCAGTGCTAGCCTCCCTACACTGGCTTCCTGTTAAGGCAAGGGCTGATTTCAAGGTTTTACTGCTAACCTACAAAGCATTACATGGGCTTGCTCCTACCTATCTCTCTGATTTGGTCCTGCCGTACATACCTACACGTACGCTACGTTCACAAGACGCAGGCCTCCTAATTGTCCCTATAATTTCAAACAGCTGGAGGAACAATGGAACTCAGCTAATGGAATGCAGCTAACTCTCACGTGAGCGCGCTTGATCAGCTCATGGCACTCTGGCAGACCCCTGACTCAAAGATATCCCTCTAGTGGTGTGGGGACTGTGCTTTGGCAAAGTGGGTGGGGTTATATCCTGTCTGTTTGGCCCTGTCCGGGGGTATCATCGGATGGGGACACAGTGTCTCCTGACCCCTCCTGTCTCAGCCTCCAGTATTTATGCTGCAGTAGTTTATGTGTCGGGGGCTAGGGTCAGTCTGTTATATCTGGAGTACTTCTCCTGTCCTATCCGGTGTCCTGTGTGAATTTAAGTATGCTCTCTCTAATTCTCTCTTTCTCTCTTTCTTTCTTTCTCTCTCGGAGGACCTGAGCCCTAGGACCATGCCTCAGGACTACCTGGCATGATGACTCCTTGTTGTCCCCAGTCTACCTGGCCGTGCTACTGCTCCAGTTTCAACTGTTCTGCTTGCGGCTATGGAACCCTGAACTGTTCACTGTGACTACTATTATTTGACCATGCCGGTCATTTATGAACATTTGAACATCTTGGCCATGTTCTGTTATAATCTCCACCCGGCACAGCCAGAAGAGGACTGGCCACCCCTCATAGCCTGGTTCCTCTCTAGGTTTTGGCCTTTCTAGGGAGTTTTTCCTAGCCACCATGCTTCTACACCTGCATTGCTTGCTGTTTGGGGTTTTATGCTGGGATTCTGTCCAGCACTTTGATATATCAGCTGATGTAAGAAGGGCTATATAAATCAATTTGATTTGATTTGTGTGTGTGTGAGTGTTTACTGGTCAAACTGTAGATGATGTTGCGTGGGGTCAGTGTGTGTGGATGTGAGTGTGTGTTTACGGGTTAAGCTGTGGATGATGTTGCATGGGGTCATTGTGTGTGGATGTGTGTGTGTGTTTACTGGTCAAACTGTGGATGATGTTGCATGGGGTCAGTGTGTGTGGATGTGTGTGTGTGTTTACTGGTCAAACTGTGGATGATGTTGCATGGGGTCAGTGTGTGTGGATGTGTGTGTGTGTTTACTGGTCAAACTGTGGATGATGTTGCATGGGGTCAGTGTGTGTGGATGTGTGTGTGTGTTTACTGGTCAAACTGTGGATGATGTTGCGTGGGGTCAGTGTGTAGGTGTGTTAGCCCACCTGTCATCTCCGATGCGGTAGAAGAACCCGTAGCCATGGTGCACCATGGGAGCAACCGCTCCCAGGACTGTGGTGTAGCCAACCAGACTGGTGGACAGGGTAAAGTTACCGCCCCCGCCACTGGAGAGAGAACACACACAAATGACAAAACACCATAAACACACACACACACACACACACACACACACACACACACACACACACACACACACACACACACACACACACACACACACACACACACACACACACACACACACACACACACACACACACACACACACACACACACACACACACACACACACACACACACACACACCTCTTGGAATACAGTGGATCAGTGAAAAGGTCTGGCATAAGAAGTCCCTCCTCCTTGGCGATCAGGTAAAGGCCCAGGAGATGTCTGTCAAAACCTTTTCCGTTCTGTGCCTCAGCCATCAGTTTGTTATGCTTGTTGAAGGCCAGCAGCAGGGCTTTCCTCTTAGCCTCAGCCTGGGAGACACACAGAAAGTCAGAGTGTAAGTATCCTGGTCGCCAGATTTACATGTATGGCATGACAATATATGAAGAACTAATCGTTTACTGGATACACACACTCTCACACTTACGCTGGCTGCAGGGAGGAGCATGGTATGGCACCAGTTCTGTGCCTCCAGGGTACAGGGCCTCATGGTCTCAGTCCTGCCATGGTAGAACCTTCTGGTCATCGCTGTCTCATAGCAACTACCTAACCTGGGAGGGGGGATTATCATCAATCATCAGTTATGGAGAGAATATTGGGGAGAAAGGATGGATGAAGTTGATGGATAGATGAATGTTGGGTGGATGGATGGATTAATTGGATGGATAGTGGATGCAGGGCCGGCTCCAAGCATAAGAGAATATAAGGCGTTAGTTAGGGCCCCAGGCCGCCCTCAACCTCACCCCAAATTAGAATAGACCAGTTACAAGGTCGAAATGAGGTTCTACACCAGCAATTTCTCTCTTGTTATGCTCTGGCAGTCAATCAATTCACCATGTCTTCTAACGTTTCTTAAATTGGTAAGTTAGTCTAGCCAGCTATCTAAACTTGTAATCATGGCTGAACCCCGACCAGGGTGTCTAAGGGCCCTGACCTCCAGGGGGCCCCTATTGATTTTGTTAGTCACTCACTCTATCATCATTAACATGGCATAAGTCACGGCAAAATGTGTAGAATTACAAGAAATTAGCTTTAAAACTGAAAATAATGTCTCTACACCCTATGGCCTAGCTTAGGCCCCAACAAAATCTCGCTTAGGGCCCCCAAAAGGCTAGAACCGGCCCTGACTGGATGGATGGTATTACCTCCCATGCTGTCTGTAATAAGCCAGTTGAAGGGCCAGTTGTATGAAGGTGTCTGGGTGGAGCTTCCTCTGTCTGATGGCTGCTTTCCCAAACGAGGTGAACGCATAACACACCACCTGCAAGTCCTGAGTCTGGAGACACACACACAGGTGTCTGTCAAACCAGATATCACACTGATTAGAGTTGTGTGTGTGTGGTGGGGAGAGTAAGGGCCTGTGAGGGTGTGTTTGTGATGAACACAACACCTGCGATGGTCCAATCTGACGACCAGGGAGATGCACAGAGTCATGAATGTGTGTGTGTGTGTGTGTGTGTGTGTGTGTGTGTGTGTGTGTGTGTGTGTGTGTGTGTGTGTGTGTGTGTGTGTGTGTGTGTGTGTGTGTGTGTGTGTGTGTGTGTGTGTGTGTGTGTGTGTGTGTGTGTGTGTGTGTGTGTGTGTGTGTGTGTGCTCACAGTCTCGAAGTACTGTTGCTTGGCATGTGCAACGTCACTCCTGACTCTGTCATCCACAGTGAAGACCAACTCTTCAGGAAGAGGCATAGGCCGCACCGTCTCAGAGCCCTACATAGACACACACATCAACAAATATACTGTTGCTTACTCACAGTGAAATGAACCTGTTTATTACCTGATACATGGCAGCATAATAGAGAGCCACCTTATCCTGTTGTTCTCAGGTGTGAGCTACGGCATAAAATCTTCTAAATAGAACCAGAGTGTAGTTTTATGCTGAGCCGGCATGCTTATGCCCAAGCGCCCAGAGTGTCCAACACTCAGCAATACTTATGCGTCCGGTTGAGCAGGCCAGTAAGGCACTTCGAATTAAGGGCAAACAAGATATACAGTCACTGAAAATAAGTTCAATAGACACAGAATTTACCTTCCACCTGCCGTCTGTAGCTTTTAGTTGCTGATCCACATAGTAACAGTGAGTTACCAGCACCATGGCATCATAGGGGGCATGCTGCAACACACACCAGCAATTAACATATATAGGAGCAGACTCACAACAAAACATCATTACACTACTGCTAACAGAGGAGCAATCATCTCTCTCTCTACAAAACAGTAACACACGTCACAATTGGATCCGAAGGTTCCGTCGGCGAAGGAGAGGGAGTTGTAGGACTTGTCTCCCCAGCGGATGGTGGGGTCTCCTGTCAGCGCTTCCCGGGTCACCTGGGGGCAAAGGCCAAAGGTCAGATTATACCATACTAAGGATGGTATGAATGCCTGTGGTGTGTGTGTGTGTGTACGTACTGGTGTGTAGTTCTCTGCAGTAGCGTAGGGTTTAGCATCGTCCAGTGAAACCACAAACAGACTGCTCTGGATGGTCTCTAAGATGGTCTTATTGGCTGGATCTATACCTATCAGATACTCCCTGGCCTACAGACACAGAGAGAGCGAGAGAAAGCAAGGTTTAGGGCATGGTGATGTCGATACTATACAGCCAACTTCACACACACCTTAGCCCAGCGTGTCCTCTCCTCTGAGGTGAGAGCGGCGACACCATCTCCCGCTGGCTCCCCTTCACAACACTGCTTCACATGGGTCAGCTGCCTACACATACACACACACACACAAAGGCACATAAATACATGCAAATATATGCAGATGCACACAAATATATCTAAATATCCACCGGCCAGAATACCTGAGCAGCTCTGGAGGGGTAAGAATGTGTCCGTCACACACTGCATCAAACGAGAAGAAACGCCCCTTACACATCACCACCACGTGGGAGGGGCATGGACCCTCGCTCTCTACAACACACAGAAAAAAGATCAATACATACAGCACCAGTCAAAAGTTTGGACACACCTACTCATTCCAGGGTTTTACTTGATTTTTTACAATTTTCTACATTGTAGAATAATAGTTAAGACATTAAAACTATGAAATAACACATGTGGAATCATGCAGTAACCAAAAATGTGTTAAACAAATCAACCTATATTTTATATTTGAGATTCTTCAAAGTAGCCACTCCTTGCCTTGATGGCAGCTTTGCACACTCTTGGCATTCTCTCAACCAGCTTCACCTGGAATGCTTATCCAACAGTTTTTAAGAAGTTCCCACATATGCTGAGCACTTGTTGGCTGCTTTTCCTTCACTCTGCGGTCCAACTGATCCCAAACCATCTCAATTGGGTTAGGTCGGGTGATTGTGGACGCCAGGTCATCTGATACAGCACTCCATCACTCTCCTTACTCAAATAGCCCTTATTTTGGGTCATTGTCCTGATGTGTTGGGTCATTGTCCTTTTGAAAAACAAATTATAGTCAAACCAGATGGGATGGCGTATCGATGCAGAATGCTGTGGTAGCGATGCTGGTTAAGTGTGCCTTGAATTCTAAATAAAGCTCTGAGTGTCACCAGCAAAGCACCCCCACACAATCACACCTCGTCCTCCATGCTTCACGGTGGGAACCCCACATGCAGAGATCATCTGTTCACCTACTCTGCATCTCACAAAGACACAAAAATCTGGACTCATCAGATCAAAAGACAGATTTCCACCGGTTTTATGTCCATTGCTCATGTTTCTTGGCCCAAGCAAGTCTCTTCTTATTATTGGTGTCCTTTAGCAGTGATTTCTTTGCAGCAATTCAACCATGAAGACCTGATTCAGCAGTCTCCTCTGAACAGTTGATGTTGAGATGTGTCTGTTACTTGAACTCTGTGAAGCACTTATTTGGGCTGCATTTTCTGAGGTTGGTAACTCTAATGAACTTGTCCTCTGCAACAGAGGTAACTCTGGGTCTTCATTTCCTGTGGCGGTCCTCATGAGCCAGTTTCATCATAGTGCTTGATGGTTTTTGTGACTGCACTTGAAGAAACGTTCAACGTTCCTGAAATTTTCCAGATTGACTGACCTTCATGTCTTAAAGTAATCAGTACACACACACACACACACACACACACACACACACACACACACACACACACACACACACACACACACACACACACACACACACACACACACACACACACACACACACACACACACACACACACACACACACACACACACACACCTAAATAAATAACAGAGTACTACACACAAAAACAAACCACAAACATCATATTGCATGGCGGTGTCGGGGGGGGGTCACCTACCTGTCTTAAAGTAGTTGATGATGGTATCCTTGGTGACTCCTGGAACTTTACATGTACAGAACAGCATTCTGAACTGGTCCATATCCAACACCACATTACCAGCTTTATGAGGGTCCAGCCTCTCCCTGTCGGGGACCACACAGTCAGAGAGTGTGTACTGAACGTGTGTGTTTAGGGACACTGGCCAACTAAATGCTTAGTTGCAGGTTCCTTCTCGACAACGGAACAACAATAAGAAATCAAATATAATAATATAAACATAAAGTAACTGGCTCAGTAGAATAGAATAAATATTTTAAACAACTATAATACAGGAAGACTTTATAGTTAAATAAAAACACGTGTTTTGGGGAAGGGGGGGATTGGAGGGCAAGTGTTTAAATTGTGCATTATGTCGCAATCGGAAGAGTCTGGTAGCAGTAGTTGTGATGTGTGTGTAACCTTAATACATATACACGGAGTGTACAAAACATTAGGAACACCTTCCTAATATTGAGTTGCACACCCTTTTGAACCTCAGAACAGCCTCAATTCATTGAAGCATGGACTCTACAAGGTGTCGAAAGCGTTCCACAGGGATTGGATGCTGGCCAATGTTGACTCCCCGTTCAAAAGGCACTTAAATATTTTATCTAAGCCCATTCAACTTCTGAATGAAACACATACAAACACAATCCATGTCTCAATTATCTCAAGGTTTAAAATCCTTCTTTAACCTGTCTCCTTTCCTTCATATAAACTGATTGAAGTGGATTTAACAGGTGACATCAATAAGTGATTATAGCTTTCACCTGGATTCACCTGGTCAGTCTATGTCATGGAAAAAACATGTTTTGTACACTCAATGTGAGTATCTTACGTGCGAAGCAGGTCCCAGTACTGTAGAGTGTGCCACATGCTTATGCTGGTCCTCTGTAGCTGTACTCCCTCTGTAGGGGGCCAGCAGTGCTCTAGGTAGGGTGCAGGACCTCCGAAGTTCACATTCAACTGGGAGGGGTAACGCAATTCCAGATAGGCTGCATCCAACCACCAGTCCTCCAACTGCAGGAAAACACACAGAATAAAGATGAAACAATGCAGGGAAACACCATAAAGATTCCCTTTCACAGTTGCTCAGGGTCGAGCATGGTGTGACCAGTTCCCACAGGTTCTAGCTGTGCAGTGTGTTGAGTGTAGAGGTCGACTGATTAATCGGAATGGCCGATTAATTAGGGCCGATTTCAAGTTTTCATAACAATCGGTAATCGGCATTTTTGGACTCCGATTACGTTGCACTCCACGAGGAGACTGCGTGGCAGGCTTACTACCTGTTATGCGAGTGCAGCAAGGAGCCACGGTAAGGTGCTAGCTAGCATTAAACTTATCTTATTAAAAAATATATATTTTAACATAATCACGAGTTAACTACACATGGTTGATGATATTACTATTTTATAAAGCACTGTCGTTGCACCAATGTGTACCTAACCATAAACATCAACACCTTTCTTAAAATCAATACACAAGTATATATTTTTAAACCTGCATATTTAGTTAATATTGCCTGCTAACATTAATTTCTTTTAACTAGAGAAATTGTGTCACTTCTCTTGCATTCTGTGCAACAGAGTCAGGGTATATGCAGCAGTTTGGGCCGCCTGGCTCGTTGCGAACTGTGTGAAGACCATTTCTTCCTAAAAAAGACAGCCACCTTCGCCAAACGGGGGATGATTTAACAAAAGCGCATTTGTGAAAAAAGCACAATCGTTGCACGAATGTACCTAACCATAAACATCAATGCCTTTCTTAAAATCAATACACAGAAGAATATTTTTTTTAACCTGCATATTTAGTTAAAAGAAATTCATGTTAGCAGGCAATATTAAACTAGGGAAATTGTGTCACCTCTTGCGTTCATTGCACGCAGAGTCAGGGTACATGCAACAGTTTGGGTCGCCTGGTTCGTTGCGAACTAATTTGCCAGAATTTTACATAATTATGAAATAGTATTGAAGGTTGTGCAATGTAACAGCAATATTTAGACTTATGGATGCCACCCGTTAGATAAAATACGGAATGGTTCCGTATTTCACTGAAAGAATAAACGTTTTGTTTTCTAAATGATAGTTTCCGGAATTGACCATATGAAAGACCTAAGGCTCGTATTACTGTGTGTTATTATATTATAATTAAGTCTATGATTTCTCTCTCTCAGAGGACCTGAGCCCTAGGACCATGCCCCAGGACTACCTGACATGATGACACCTGGCCGTGCTGCTGCGCCAGTTTCAACTGTTCTGCCTGTGATTATTATTTGACCATGCTGGTTATTTATGAACATTTGAACATCTTGGCCATGTTCTGTTATAATCTCCACCCGGCACAGCCAGAAGAGGACTGGCCACCCCACATAGCCTGGTTCCTCTCTAGGTTTCTTCCTAGGTTTTGGCCTTTCTAGGGAGTTTTTCTTAGCCACTGTGCTTCTACACCTGCATTGCTTGCTGTTTGGGGGTTTAGGCTGGGTTTCTGTACAGCACTTTGAGATATCAGCTGATGTACGAAGGGCTATATAAATAAATTTGATTTGATGATTTGATTTGATAGCGTAGTCTGACTGAGCTGTGGTAGCAGCAGCAGGCTCGTAAGCATTCATTCAAACAGCACTTTCCTGCGTTTACCAGCAGCTCTTCGCTGTGCTTCAAGCATTGCACTGTTTATGACTTCAAGCCTATCAACTCTCGAGATTAGGATGGCAATACTAAAGTACCTATTAGAACATCCAATAGTCAAAGTTATATGAAATACAAATGGTATAGAGAGAAATAGTCCTACAATAACTACAAACTAAAACGTCTTAATTAACTGAGAATATTGAAGACTCATGTTAAAAGCAACCACCAGCTTTCATATGTTCTCATGTTCTGAGCAAAAAACGTAAACGTTTTTTACATTGCACATATTGCACTTTTTCTTTCTTCTCCAACACTTTCTTTTTGCATTATTTAAACTAAATTAAACATGTTTCATTATTTATTTGAGAGTAAATAGATTTTATTGATGTATTATATTCAGTTAAATTAAAAGTGTTCATTCAGTATTGTTGTAATTGTCATTATTACAAGTATATATATATATATATATATATATATATATATATATATATATAAATATATATCGTCCGATTAATATATATCGGCTTTTTTGGTCCTCCAATAATCAGTATCGGTATTGAAAAATCATAATCGGTCGACCTCTAGTTGAGTGTGTGTACCCAGTTCCTGCGTGTCCTGGCTCTCTGCAGTAGTTTTTGGTGCAGGTCTTTGCCGATGCCTTCTCCAAACCTCTTCACTACGGCTGCAGTCACCTGGTACTCCTCCTCTGTAGCAAATGGCCGCACTGGAAAATACACACAGACATTTCAGTAACTAGACACATTTTCAACCAGGGTCCATGCTAATAGCGCTTCTCTGTCTCACATGCAGCTGGCATCTCACCTGCATCCAGGTACTTGGCGAGGCTCCCCTCTAGAGACGGTACAGGGAGAGGAGGCAGGCTATGCTGGTACTGGAATGTCCGCTCAGTGGGGAACTCTGACACCTGGTTGGTCATGTCACCTAAAGCACCAAAACACCTGGTTAGCCATGTTGTCACCTACAATAATAAAACACCCGGTTAGCCATGTTGCCACCTACAATACCAAAACACCGGGTTAGCCATGTTGTTACCTACAATACAAAAACACCTGGTTAGTCATGTTGTCACCTACACCACCAAAACACCTGGTTAGCCATGTTGTCCCCTATAGCACCCAAAAACCTGGTTCGCCATGTTGTCACCTACACCACCAAAACACCTGGTTAGCCATGTTGTCACCTACACCACCAAAACACCTGGTTAGCCATGTTGTCACCTACATTACGAAAACACCCGGTTAGCCATAGACTTACTGTCCCCTAGCCTGGTAGACTCTACGAATCCAAGTGTGGACTGAACAATCCTCCACTTTCGTCTAACTTTTAGATATATATTTTTTAAATTGTGGATCTTGGACCATACTAACTTTATGGGAGAGTGGGGTAAGTTGAGACATTTTTTAAGGGAAATTTAGTATTCTTTCTAAAAATATATATATTTCAGGATGTTGTGTATCCCTGGAAATAATCAGAATTAATGTAAACAGTTTTGAAAACATAGTTTGTCACACAAAAAATGGTCTCATGGGGTAAGTTGAGCTGCAGGACAGGGTAAATTAAATGAAGCGCCTTCAAATTTCTGTACTGAATGAAGTAACACCACTACCTTTTAAAACCATGTCTATCTTTATTTTCTAAACACATATTTAAAAAATACATTTTAATCACAATATTTCACAGTGGTTTAGATGGTACATTGATTCTCTATACCCCTCACACTCAACTCTGGACCTCGAAGCCAGTTCACTGCATTTTTTTCATTGCAAGATGGCGCCGACAGATGGTCGCCTCGCTTCGAGTCCTTAGGAAACTATGCGGTATTTAAAAAAAAGTATTATAAGCATTCGCTACACTCGCATTAACATCTGCATGTAACCAATAACATTTGATTTGATCAAGGACTGATTTAGCCCTGGGACATCAGGTGGGTGCAATTCATTATCAGGTAGAACAGAAAACCAGTAGGCTCCAGATCTTGTAGGATAAGAGTTGAATACCACTGCTCTACACACTGAGTACACAAAACATTAGGAACACCTTCTTAATATTGAGTTGCACCCCCCTTTGCCCTCAGAAGAGCCTCACTTCATTGGGGAATGGACTCCACAAGGTGTCGAAAGCATTCAACAGAGATGCTGGCCCAAGTTGACTCCAATGCTTTGTCAAGTTGACTGGATGTGCTTTGGGTGGTGGACCCCTCTTGATACAGACGGGAAACTGTTGAGCGTTAAAAACCCAGCAGCATTGCAGTTCTTTTTTGTATATTTTTTTCTTTGACCCTCTTTTTCGATATTGTCTCAAAGCTGCAACTTTCCAACAGGCTCGGGAGAGGCGAAAGTGGAGTCATGCATTCTCCAAAACATCACCTGCCTAACATCACTCCTTAACCAATGTGTCGGAGGAAACACTGTTCAACTGGCGACCGGTGTCGGCCCGCAGACACTCGGCCCACCACAAGGAGTCGCTAGAGCGCGATGAGACAAGTAAAGCCCCACCGGCCAAACCCTCCCCTAACCCAGACGACGCTGGGCCAATTGTACACAGGCCTATGGGAATCTCAGCCACAGCCGGTTGTGGCACAGCCCAGGAATGACCCCGAGTCTGTAGTAACATCTCAGTCCGCTGCGCCACTCAGGAAGCCCTAGTGTTGCAGTTCTTGACACACTCAAACCGGTGCACCTGGCATCTACTACCATACCCCATTCAAAGGCCATTAAATATTTTGTCTTGTCAAGTCACCCTTGCAATAATGCATTGCATTATGCCTGAATTTAAAATAAAATAAATTATTTGCTCAACTTGCCATTGGCTCAATTTACTCCAAGGTAAACATTTACTATATTAGCCCACACAGCTACAAGGATGCACTTTCATGCTAGGTTTCAGACCTCATACTGAAGCTTATAGACACCCCAGCAACTACTCTTCCTGGAGTCCAAAAACATTAAGGCACTTACTATTATGCGGACCCAAGAGCAGACTCAGACAAGGAGACTGGGATAATATAACCATGGTATTTATTGAAAAACAAGGGTGGCACAGTGGCTAAGGGCGCTGTACTGCAGTGCCAGCGGTGTCACCAGAGACCCTGAAGAAAGAAAAAGTGCAAACACATCATCTTCTTCACACAGCACGCATGCTGTGTGAAGAAGCAGTGCAGTTGGGTTGGAATGTGTTTGCACTTTTTCTTTCTTCTGCAGTACAGCATCCAACCTGGAAGCCAGCCGCACCAATGTGTCGGCGGAAACACAGTGCACCTGGCGACCCTGGCTAGCGTGCACCGCGCCCGGCTCGCCACAGTAGTCGCTGGTGTGTGATGAAACAAGGATAAACCCTACTGACCCTACTGACCAAAACCTTCCTAACCCGGACGACGCTAGGCCAATTGTGCGGCGCCCCACGGTCGCCCCACGGACCCCCAGGTCGCAGCCGGCTGCGACAGAGCCTGGGCACGAATCTAGAGTCTCTGGTGGCACAGTGCAGTGCAGTGTTCTAGACCACTGCGCCACCCGGGAGGAATCAATAAAGTCTATTTAATCTCAAATAAATAATGAAACATGTTTAATTTGTTTTAAATAATGCAAAAACAAAGTGTTGGCGAAGAAACAAAAAGTGCAATATGTGCAATGTAAAAAAGCTAACGTTTAAGTTCCTTGCTCAGAAGATGAGAACATATGAAAGCTGGTGGTTCTTTTTAACATGAGTCTTCAATATTCCCAGGTAAGAAGTTTTAGGTTGTAGTTACTTTTGTAGGCACTTTAGTATTGCCAGCCTAATCTCGGGAGTTGACAGGCTTGAAGTCATAAACAGCGCTGCTAGGAGTTGCTGACAAACACAGTAAAGTGCTGTTTGAATGCTTACATGCCTGCTGCTGCCTACCACCGCTCTGTCAGACTGCTCTATCAAATAGCAAATCATAGACTTAATTACAATATAATAAAGGCACAGAAATACGAGCCTTAGGTCATTAATATGGTCAAATCCGGAAACTATTATTTCGAAAACAAAACGTTTATTCTTTCAGTGAAATAATGTTATATTGCTGTTACATTGCACAACCTTCAATGTTATGTCACATTTATGCCAAATTCTGTCAAATTAATTACGGTCTTTGTTAGGAAGAAATGGTCTGAGCCAGGCAGCCCAAACTGCTGCATATACTGAGTCTGCTTGCACTGAACGCAAGAGAAGTGACACAATTTCCATAGTTAATATTTCCTGCGAACATTAAATTATTTTAACTAAATATGCAGGTTTAAAAAATATATACTTGTGTATTGATTTTAATTAAGGCATTGATGTTTATGGTTAGGTACATTGGTGCAACGATTGTGCTTTTTTCGCGAATGCGGTTTTGTTAAATCATCACCCGTTTGGCGAAGTAGGCTATGATTCAATGATAAATTAACAGGCCTCGCATTGATTATATGCAACGCAGGACAAGCTAGATAAACTAATAATATCATCAACCATGTGTAGTTAATTTGTGATTATGTTAAGATTGATTGTTTTTATAAGATAAGTTTAATGCTAGCTAGTAACTTACCTTGGCTCCTTGCTGCACTAGTGTAACAGGTGGTCAGCCTGCCACGCAGTCTCCTCGTGGATTGCAATCGGCCATAATCGGCATCCAAGAGTGTGGATTACTGATTGTTATGAAAACTTGAAATCGGTCCTAATTAATCGGCCATGCCTGTTTACAATCCTAGGTTACTCAAAGCAGTTCATTCACCTCAATTTCCTCATTATTCATTACAATATTTAGTTGAGGTTTAGGGTTTAGTGAATGATTTGTCCCAAATACAATTTTGAGTTTTTTAAATATTTATTAACTTATTCCTACATTCAGCTCTTTGTTAAGTGTTGCAGTCATTTCAGTCACTGTAGTAGCTGACATGTATAATGGTAAGGGAAAGGGGGATACCTTGTCAGTTGTACAACTGAATGCACACAACTGAAATGTGTCTTCCACATTTAACCTAACCCCTCTAAATCTGAGAGTCGCAGATGTCCATGTCTTCAGCGCCCAGGGAACTGCTTTGCTCAGTTAACTGCTTTGCTCAGGGGCAGAATGACAGAGTTTTACCATGTCAGCTCAGGGACTCGATCCAGCAACCTTCTGTTTACTAGCCCAACGCTCTAACCACTAGGCTACCTGCCGTAGTGTTCAGTCATTCGCATACATAGACACACTGGCATGTCGTTGGTAAAAATTGAAAAAAGTAAGGGGCCTAGACGGCTACCCTGGAGGATCCCTGATTCTACCTGGATTACATTGGAGAGGACTGCACCCTCGGTGTTCGACTATCCACATTACAGCAGGGGGTGTAAAGCCATAACACATATGTTTTTCCAGAAGCAGACTATGATCGATAACGTCAAAAGCTGCACTAAAGTCTAACAAAACAGTCCCCAGAAACTTTTGATCATAAATGTATCACAGCCAATCATCAGTCATGCGTGTAAGTGCTGTGCTTCCCAATAAGCATGCTGAAAGTCTGTTGTCAATTTGTTTACTGCAAAACAGCCTTGTATCTAGTCAAAGACTGTAAAAAAGCCTGTCCCTTTAAGAACAGTGATGACATCACAGCTATCACAAGCTGGCAGAGTGTTTAGTTCATTACCAAGTGCAGCTGGCAACCTACTGCTGTGAACACAAATCTCAGTTTTGGACATTATTTTTTTTATGGACAATTTATTAATCACTGTGTGTGAAAACCAAAACTGGTAGTAATGTATATGTTTTCCCCTTGTTTTACTGACGAAGTTGTCAATAGTTAAAGAATATTTTTGTAATTTTTACAGCATTATGGGTCTCGTTTTTATGCTAGCTATCTAACATTTTTAGCAACATTTTGTTAGCTGGTTAGTCTGATGTTGCTAGCCACTTGTATTTTCGTTTCAGTCATTGGTTTAGTATAACAGATGAGAGCTGTATATCTTGTTTGTTATTGCTAAAGTAATGTACTGTAATGAAACAGCAGGGAGCAGGTCTCGAACCCTCGACCTTCTAGCCCGAGGTCAGGCTGTGCCGCAAAAGCATGCTCGTGCGGCAGGGTCAATTTCCGCGCTTATAAAACCCAGGGTCGTTACAGTACATTATCTTAGTATTGATGCCATTGTATTCATATTTGTTATTTCCAGATCACATCTTGTTTGGATAAATGGACAATTAATTGGATAATACCAGCTGAGTGATTTAGCACAGAATTGCAAACATTGTTAATCTCCAATCAACATTAAAGAACCCTAAACTGAGGAACTGTCTTTCTCACCGTTTCTCTAATAAGAGTACAATCTCCATAACACTAACCTACTCAATCAATGTATACATTCCAGAGGCATCAACCTCTAATTTGAAAACAAAAGAATCTCCATGTTTTCCAAAAGTTTACAAAGGGTTGGTAACAGGCTGATTGGTCAGCTATTTGAGCCAGTAAAGGGGGCTTTCGTATTCTTGGGATGCAGAATGACTTTTGCTTCCCCTCCAGGCTTGAGGGCACACACTTTCTAGTAGGCTTAGATTGAAGATATGACAAATAGGAGTGGCAATATCATCCGCTATTATCCTCAGTCATTTTCAATCCAAGTTGTCAGAACCAACAATAATTTGTTCCTCTTCCACATTCGCTTTGTGGAATTCAAAATGACAATGCTTGTCTGCGTTTGTTGTTGGCATGTCATGCCTACGTTTGCTAATATTGCCAATTTAAAAAATAATTAAAGTAGTTGGCAATATCAGAGGGTTCATCTGATTCGATTAATTATGGAGCCGAGTTTGCATTTTTATAGAACAACCTTTAAAATGATTTACTTTGATTTAGATACAAGCATCATGAAACCTCCCAAAAAATGTATGACTTGATGAAATTCCCGTTTTTTGGACCTAACGTTAACTTCCTTACAACTTTTCCATATTTCGCCAAATTATAAATGTTGTTTGTGGTTTCCTAGAAAAAAGGGTGGCTCAACCTACCCCTTTGGATCAATGTACCCCAATCTCCCCTACTACAGTAGTCATTATCTACAAAGATAGTTGTAGAATTTGTAGATGGGCAATTCCATTGTAACGGAATTACTCTGAGACTCAGGGTTTTCACTTTAAAATGTATGCCAAACAAAACCCATTGATTTCAAAGTTTAACAAACCATACAACCAAATCGGAGTATCAGAGTAATTCCACATAAACATGAAAATTGCCCAGCTAGCTAGACTCGCAGGCCAGATGCAACTTTTATTATTCGAGATCAAATTCCATCTTTTGCGAGGCGGCGCAGCCTTGTACCAATCGTATTAATAAGCACGTTTATAGCACAATTGCTCAGCAATTGATTACCATATGAATTCTGGCTACATAACCATATGATCAAACATAGTTAGTTAGCGAGTCAGTTCTACTTACTGCAGAAACAAGTGCACTAGCTTGCTATAAAATAGTTGGCCCCTTGCATTGTTTTCACGGCTCGAATGTAGGTCCGTTTCAGTTTGCAGTCCGATCGAAGCAGCTTAATCCCACAAACACGACAAGCAAACTCACCGTAGTATTTTGCGATATTCTGCAAATTCCGATATGTGAAAAGTTGTTTTCGCTCGTCCATTCAAAATAAAAATAATGTTGCGGCTATTTTTTAGACTAGACTAGAGGAAGGCGCTTGCGGTAGTTTGTGTTGTTGCTCCGCTCGTGGGGTATGCAGCGCTTCTCATCACCTTTCACCCAGTAAGAGGTCAAGGCTAGAAAGGCTACAGCTTTTGTCAAAAGTGTATTTATTTTGGCCTTTGAGCTAACTCTGACCTTTTTCCAAATATTAACCTAATTCTCCTAACGTGCTACGTTAATTATCCTAACATGCTGTGTAAATTCTCCTAACCTGCTACGAAAAGTCAAATTTGACAAAAGCTCTATACTGTCTAGTCAACCCCAGTTTACTGACTGCCAACACCCGGAAGAGAGAAGTGGTGATATTATTACACGTGACTTGGCTTTTCATTCTTCATGATATCTATTGTGAGACTACTAAAACACACTACTCTTAAAATTGTTGTTCTTTACACGAGGCCAGATGTGCATGCATTCTTGTACTGTTGCACTTTTAGATGGTGCATTGTCAGCATTAGATCCTGGTGCATTACCTGCCATGACAGTGTATATGAAACATCACAAACTGTGAACAGTGATGATCACGGCACCATACAGATGACAGAAACAGCATCATTTTAAGGCTGTGTTACACATTTAATGCGCAATGGGTTGTATCATAACTGTGTATTAGTACAATTTTTTACATAATAATAATACATATATATATATCTCAAAACAAGTACATAAAGGCTTCATAATTCATAGAGGTCACGTTAACTGACTGATATTATCTCATAGAATACAACATATTAGATCTCCTAAACCAACATTTCTGTGTATATCCCAAAACCCCATTCTTTCCCGATTAGAAATGGCCAACAAAGCAAAGACAGAAAATGCTAACTAATTTCTGTTTTTGAGGACTGGCTAGCTAGCTGGCTAGCTCTATATGCAACTGGATTTCCAACATTTGAAGCCTTGAAAATAGAATTTGAATTATGAAGTCTAAAACAAACATTTACCTGTTAGCTAGGCAAGTTGTTGTATTTTAAAGCTTAAAGCCAGACTCAGTAAGTCTCATTTACATAATTTGTGATTACGAAGTGAGTTCATAAATACATTTTGACTATCTACACCGATTTTTGAGCACTCTCGTTTGAATGTGCCAGAGTGAAGAATAACTGATGAATTTACAAACGCATGACACCCACAATATGACAGGTGTCAGTAAAGGTTGGCAAAAAAACAATAAAATTGTTGCTAGCAGCACAGTTAGTCACTCATGTTGCAATTGTGGTGGGAACCATGGAATGCCCAACAAGGGTGAAAGAGAATGAGGTGTCTGAAGCCAGGGCTATCCAGAGCATTTCATATGCAGCGGCTGTTAAAAGGTTTGATGGTTCGAATGGTGCTCCTGAAGAGTCCATGGTGGTGGATAGGCCTTCACTGAAGGCTGCAGGGGTTTCCTTTCAAATCAAATGTTTGATTTTATTTAAAAGCAGGGATTGCTTTTTAGCAGCAGGACCAAGATATGTTAAGGGTTAAGAAGGTGGACTTTGTGGCCTTTATAGCCAATGTTGATTAATGGCACAGCCGAGGTGGAGAGGAAGTCCAGGAAAATAGATATCACTGTCGTTGCGGTGGAGACTTCGTGTGGGGGAGTTGCATGAAGTATTGTCACAAGCCTTACTTCCCTCTCAGGTCATCGAGCCTGAGAAGGGAGATATTCAGATTCGAAGGAAGGCATTTTGGTTTTGTCAATGTTTTTTTATTGTTTTATTTTGGTGTGGGTTAAGTTAGTTTTTCCTATCACGCATGGGTAGTATTTTTACCTTGTCCAGTTGGTGGCAGTAATACACCTATTTGGGTTGTAGTCTGCCATAAAACCCACAGAAGAATAAGAATAATTTACAGTCACCAAACACCATACCCAAACTTTATCAAGTCAAACAGTTTGCGATAGTTTGACTATGATTGGTGCTAAAACAATTGTAATTGTTTCATTATTAACCACAATCTATTTAAAAATGCATTGGTTTGTTATGAAAAAGAATGCTGTTTGCATTTAAAGTAGAACTTTTTAATATATATAAACAAAGTGCATATAAATCTAACCATTCAAAACGAATACAACCTTAACAGCATAATAGAATATTGCACCATATCAAATAAAAATAAATAACAATGTGCAAAACTGTAGCATCCCACTTAAAACATTAAACTGGTCCCTCTTTTCTCTCTCTTCTTTATTACCATGTTATAACCAGCCGCACACAGCATCCAAACAGCAGACGTTTCTGGCACTACTGCTGGTGCTTCTGCTCCATCTTCTTCCTGTTGCCCTGGTGTCTGAGCCAGCTGACTGCTGGGACAGTCCCTCCCTGCTGCTGAGGTTATTCTTTGAAGAATGAAATGACATGTAACCGACCTGTAAGAAGTGGCACAGCCAGAAGAGGACTGGCCACCCCACATAGCCTGGTTCCTCTCTAGGTTTCTTCCTAGGTTTTGGCCTTTCTAGGGAGTTTTTCCTAGCCACCGTGCTTTTACGCCTGCATTGTTTGCTGTTTGGGGTTTTAGGCTGGGTTTCTGTACAGCACTTTGAGATATCAGCTGATGTACGAAGGGCTATATAAATACATTTGATTTGATTTGATTTGAGTGGTTACCCTTGAAGTCCAGCAGTCAGTGGTAAGGCAAACTGCAGTAGCTTTTTGGACTCTTTCCCACACTGAAGCCTGTGTGCTCTTGTACAGTTGTGGAATAAGTGATCTTGAAATGATTTTCCTGCTTGGAATTGTGTACATTGGATTTAGATTATTGCTAGAATTTCTTAAACCTCTGTCCTCCACGGTCGAAAATGGCTGGAAATCGGTGGCAATCATTTAGCCAATGCAATATCAAATTGGCCTTGTTTTGCTTCAGACATAGACTTTGGCATTAACTTGCCCATAGAAGACTGCGTTGCTGTGGGTCACGGAGTAGGTCTACTTGTGTGCTGCCATCCTGTTAAAAGGTAACAGATTATTTTATTACAATGGTTAAATTGGATTTTCATTGTGTTCAATGGTGTTATTTGCCCCCTAGTGGCGATTTCTGGTACTTAGAGAGACGACGCAAACAGGAAGTACAGAATTTGTTTTGCACGCATAGAGCAGCTACAAACAACGCTACGTTGCAGGTCTTTCAATGTAGTTATTTCTTGTCACGCTTCAGCCTTGGAAAAATATTTGTTTTTTCACAACATAAACTTTTTCAATATATTCATTCAAGAAAAGTCACGCCTTGGGAGTTTTATTGAAGACTTAGTTGTTAGCTATCTGTCTAGTTTTGCATGGGAACGCAACTCAAGGGCAGAATAGTGAAAAAACATCATCACAGCGGGCTCAAGCACAAGAATAACTGCACACGATGGTTATGTTTCTACGTTCATCAGCCAACAAAGCCTCTTATCCTAGGGAAGACCAGCAGTCTACGATGCAACAACCAGAGCCAGGTGTTCAACAGAGAGAGATGGAAGAGCCTCTTCAGCACATTGGGACCAAGTCTCAATCTACAAGATCAAGGTCATCAAAACAGTCAAGCAGATCCTCAACGGCGAGTTCTGCAGCCGTCAAAGCACGCACCAAGGCAGACGCAGCGCGTGCACAAGTCCCCTATGCTGAGAAGGAAGCTTCTGTGATGAAGCAAAAAGCTGACCTCGAGGCAACTTTATATGTTCTCCGAGTTGAGAGAGCAGCTGCTGCTGCATTGGCTGAAGCTGCAGCCTTTGAAGAAGCTGTAGGATCAGAACGCAGAGAGCTTCGCAAAGAACTAGACACAAGGACACAGCCCTTAAGTCCAGTCCAACATACATGTGAGTATGTGCAACAACATGCTAGGCCCTACTTTGCTGAACTTCCATTTTAAGTGGAGAAACAAGAGCTTAGTGTTGACCCAGCTACATGCCATAATCCAGAAAGTCGCAAACAACAGAACATGAGCAGAGACTCTCCGTTCAAAAGAAATGAACAGCGGCATGGTGGAAATGGAAAGCAAGCCCACTTCCAGTCACACACACACACACACAACTCCCCTGAGTCACAAGTGGCACCAGACCTCATCAAGTACCTCCTACGACGTGAGATGGTGAGTTCCGGACTCCTGAAGTTTGATGATCGCCCTGAAAATTATTGGGCATGGAAAGCATCCTTTCTCAATGCGACCAGAGACTTGAATTTATCAGCCAGGGAAGAGTTAGATCTAATTACCAAGTGGCTAGGGGCAGAGTCGTCTGAGCAAGCAAACAGAATTAGATCTGTCCATATTTTCAACGCAACAGCAGGGCTTAACATGGTCTGGCAATGACTAGAAGAGTGCTATGGTACACCCGAAGTGATCGAGAATGCACTGTTGAAGAAAATTGATGATTTTCCAAAACTGGCTAACAAAGACAGTCACAAACTAAGAGAATTAGGTGACATTCTTCTCGAACTGGAGTGTGCTAAAGTAGAAGGGTACCTTCCAGGCCTCGCTTATCTGGACACATCTCGGGGGGTAAACCCTATTGTAGAGAAACTTCCATTCAGTTTACAAGAAAAATGGATAGCACAGGGATCCAAATATAAGGAGGACTATCGGGTAGCATTCCCACCATTCTCGTTCTTCTCGAGATTCATCAGGAGCCAGGCGAAAATTAGAAATGACCCCAGCTTCACCCTCTACACCTCAACTAACCAGGTGTCCATGAAAAGTGAGAAACCTGCCAGGTACAGCAGCAAGACAACTGTGACTGTATACAAGACAGATGTGTCTTCTGAGGCCCCAGACCACCAAACCAAACCCAGTAAGACAAAGGTTGAAAACCCTGACCGTCACTGCCCAATACATAACAAGCCTCATCCTCTTAAAAAGTGTCGTGGGTTTAGATACAAAACTCTAGATGAGCGCAAATCATATCTCAAAGACAATGGCATTTGTTTCCGATGTTGTGGGTCAACTCAGCACAGAGCTAAAGACTATAAGGTTTCAATCAAGTGCTCTGAGTGCGACAGCGACAGGCATCTTGCTGCTCTTCATCCAGGCCCAGCCCCTACAAATACAGACACCGCTACAGCAGAGACAGAGCATGGCGGGGAGCAAGGTGACGATGCTCTTCTATCTGTCACCTCAAAGTGTACAGAGATCTGTGGTGAGGCAGTCAATCCAAGATCATGTGTCATGTTTTGTCATTGATTATCATGTCTTGTCCCTGTGCTTCCCCTTCTATTCGTTTCCCTCTGCTGGTCTTATTAGGTTCTTTCCCTCTTTCTATCCCTCTCTCTCCCCCTCCCTCTCTCACTCTCTCGCTCTCTCTTCTCTCTATCGTTCCGTTCCTGCTCCCAGCTGTTCCTATTCCCCTAATCAATCATTTAGTCTTCCCACACCTGTTCCTTATCTTTTCCCCTGATTAGAGTCCCTATTTCTTCCCTTGTTTTCCGTTCCTGTCCTGTCGGATCCTTGTCTATTATTCACCGTGCTGTGTCTATGTATTGCCCTGTCGTGTCGTGTTTCCCTCAGATGCTGCGTGGTGAGCAGGTGTCTGAGTCTGCTACGTTCAAGTGCCTTCCCGAGGCAACCTGCAGTTCTTGATCAAGTCTCCAGTCTGTTCTCGTCATTACGAGTAGTATTATGCCTTTTGTTTGTAAAGTAACTTTACTGGATTAAAAACTCTGTTTTCGCCAAGTCGCTTTTGGGTCCTCATTCACCTGCATAACAGAAGGATCCGACCAAGGAATGGACCCAGCGACTACAGATGCTCGTAACACTGCCGTCGAGATCCAAGGAGCCATGCTCGGCAGACACGAGCAGGAATTGTCTGCTGCTCGCCATGCCGTGGAGAACCTGGCCGCTCAGGTTTCCGACCTCTCTGGACAGTTCCAGAGTCTTCGTCTCGTGCCACCTGTTACTTCCTGGCCTGCCGAGCCTCCGGAACCTAGGGTTAATAACCCACCTTGCTACTCCGGGCAGCCCACGGAGTGCCGCTCCTTTCTCACCCAGTGTGATATTGTGTTCTCTCTCCAACCCAACACATACTCTAGCGAGAGCTCGGGTTGCTTACGTCATTTCACTCCTTACTGGCCGGGCTCGAGAGTGGGGCACAGCTATCTGGGAGGCAAGGGCTGATTGTTCTAACAATTACCAGAACTTTAAAGAGGAGATGATTCGGGTTTTTGACCGTTCAGTTTTTGGTAGGGAGGCTTCTAGGGCCCTGGCTTCCCTATGCCAAGGTGATCGATCCATAACGGATTACTCTATAGAGTTTCGCACTCTTGCTGCCTCTAGTGACTGGAACGAGCCGGCGCTGCTCGCTCGTTTTCTGGAGGGACTCCACGCAGTGGTCAAAGATGATATTCTCTCTCGGGAGGTTCCTTTCAGTGTGGACTCTTTGATTGCTCTCGCCATCCGCATAGAACGACGGGTAGATCTTCGTCACCAAGCTCGTGGTAGAGAGCTCGCGTCAACGGTGTTTCCCTGCTCCGCATCGCAACCATCTTCCTCCTCTGGCTCAGAGACTGAGCCCATGCAGCTGGGAGGTATTCGCATCTCGACCAAGGAGAGGGAACGGAGGATCACCAACCGCCTGTGCCTCTATTGCGGATTTGATGGACATTTTGTCGATTCATGTCCAGTAAAAGGCCAGAGCTCATCAGTAAGCGGAGGGCTACTGGTGAGCGCTACTACTCAGGTCTCTTCATCTAGATCCTGTACTACTATGTCGGTCCATCTACGCTGGACCGGTTCGGGTGCTACATGCAGTGCCTTGATTGACTCTGGGGCTGAGGGTTGTTTCATGGACGAAGCATGGGCTCGGAAACATGACATTCCTTTCAGACAGTTAGACAAGCCTACGCCCATGTTTGCCTTAGATGGTAGTCATCTTCCCAGTATCAGATTTGAGACACTACCTTTAACTCTCACAGTATCTGGTAACCACAGTGAGACTATTTCTTTTTTGATTTTTCGTTCACCTTTTACACCTGTTGTTTTGGGTCATCCCTGGCTAGTATGTCATAATCCTTCTATTAATTGGTCTAGTAATTCTATCCTATCCTGGAACGTTTCTTGTCATGTGAAGTGTTTAATGTCTGCCATCCCTCCCATTTCTTCTGTCCCCACTTCTCAGGAGGAACCTGGCGATTTGACAGGAGTGCCGGAGGAATATCATGATCTGCGCACGGTCTTCAGTCGGTCCCGAGCCAACTCCCTTCCTCCTCACCGGTCGTATGATTGTAGTAT
This sequence comes from Oncorhynchus gorbuscha, assembly GCF_021184085.1. Classification (NCBI taxonomy): domain Eukaryota; kingdom Metazoa; phylum Chordata; class Actinopteri; order Salmoniformes; family Salmonidae; genus Oncorhynchus; species Oncorhynchus gorbuscha. Next base: position 824,634 of record NW_025744684.1, read on the forward strand.
TGATCTCCTTCCGGGGACCACTCCTCCTCGGGGTAGACTATACTCTCTGTCGGCTCCCGAACGTAAGGCTCTCGAGGATTATTTATCTGTGTCTCTTGACGCCGGTACCATAGTGCCTTCTTCTCTCTCCGGCCGGGGCGGGGTTCTTTTTGTTAAGAAGAAGGACGGTACTCTGCGCCCCTGCGTGGATTATCGAGGGCTGAATGACATAACGGTTAAGAATCGTTATTCGCTTCCCCTTATGTCATCAGCCTTCGAGATTCTGCAGGGAGCCAGGTGCTTTACTAAGTTGGACCTTCGTAACGCTTACCATCTCGTGCGCATCAGAGAGGGGGACGAGTGGAAAACGGCGTTTAACACTCCGTTAGGGCATTTTGAGTACCGGGTTCTGCCGTTTGGTCTCGCCAATGCGCCAGCTGTTTTTCAGGCATTAGTTAATGATGTTCTGAGAGACATGCTGAACATCTTTGTTTTTGTCTATCTTGACGATATCCTGATTTTTTCACCGTCACTCGAGATTCATGTTCAGCACGTTCGACGTGTTCTACAGCGCCTTTAGAGAATTGTCTCTACGTAAAGGCTGAGAAGTGCTCTTTTCATGTCTCCTCCGTTACTTTTCTCGGTTCCGTTATTTCCGCTGAAGGCATTCAGATGGATTCCGCTAAGGTCCAAGCTGTCAGTGATTGGCCCGTTCCAAGGTCACGTGTCGAGTTGCAGCGCTTTTTAGGTTTCGCTAATTTCTATCGGCGTTTCATTCGTAATTTCGGTCAAGTTGCTGCCCCTCTCACAGCTCTTACTTCTGTCAAGACGTGTTTTAAGTGGTCCGGTTCCGCCCAGGAGCTTTTGATCTTCTAAAAGAACGTTTTACGTCCGCTCCTATCCTCGTTACTCCTGACGTCACTAGACAATTCATTGTCGAGGTTGACGCTTCAGAGGTAGGCGTGGGAGCCATTCTATCCCAGCGCTTCCAGTCTGACGATAAGGTTCATCCTTGCGCTTATTTTTCTCATCGCCTGTCGCCATCTGAGCGCAACTATGATGTGGGTAACCGTGAATTAGCCCTAGGCGAATGGCGACAGTGGTTGGAGGGGGCGACCGTTCCTTTTGTCGTTTGGACAGACCATAAGAACCTTGAGTACATCCGTTCTGCCAAACGACTTAATGCCCGTCAAGCTCGTTGGGCGTTGTTTTTCGCTCGTTTCGAGTTTGTGATTTCTTACCGTCCGGGTAGCAAAAACACCAAGCCTGATGCCTTATCCCGTCTGTTTAGTTCTTCTGTGGCTTCTACTGATCCCGAGGGATTCTTCCTTATGGGCGTGTTGTCGGGTTGACAGTCTGGGGAATTGAAAGACAGGTTAAGCAAGCACTCACGCACACTGCGTCGCGCGCGCTTGTCCTAGTAACCTCCTTTTCGTTCCTGTTTCCACTCGTCTGGCTGTTCTTCAGTGGGCTCACTCTGCCAAGTTAGCTGGTCATCCCGGTGTTCGAGGCACTCTTGCGTCTATTCGCCAGCGCTTTTGGTGGCCGACTCAGGAGCGTGACACGCGCCGTTTCGTGGCTGCTTGTTCGGACTGCGCGCAGACTAAGTCGGGTAACTCTCCTCCTGCCGGTCGTCTCAGACCGCTCCCCATTCCTTCTCGACCATGGTCTCACATCGCCCTAGACTTCATTACCGGTCTGCCTTTGTCTGCGGGGAAGACTGTGATTCTTACGGTTGTCGATAGGTTCTCTAAGGCGGCACATTTCATTCCCCTCGCTAAACTTCCTTCCGCTAAGGAGACGGCACAAATCATCATCGAGAATGTGTTCAGAATTCATGGCCTCCCGTTAGACGCCGTTTCAGACAGAGGCCCGCAATTCACGTCACAGTTTTGGAGGGAGTTCTGTCGTTTGATTGGTGCGTCCGTCAGTCTCTCTTCCGGGTTTCATCCCCAGTCTAACGGTCAAGCAGAGAGGGCCAATCAGACGATTGGTCGCATACTACGCAGCCTTTCTTTCAGAAACCCTGCGTCTTGGGCAGAACAGCTCCCCTGGGCAGAATACGCTCACAACTCGCTTCCTTCGTCTGCTACCGGGTTATCTCCGTTTCAGAGTAGTCTGGGTTACCAGCCTCCTCTGTTCTCATCCCAGCTTGCCGAGTCCAGCGTTCCCTCCGCTCAAGCGTTTGTCCAACGTTGTGAGCGCACCTGGAGGAGGGTGAGGTCTGCACTTTGCCGTTACAGGGCACAGACTGTGAGAGCCGCCAATAAACGCAGGATTAAGAGTCCAAGGTATTGTTGCGGCCAGAGAGTGTGGCTTTCCACTCGCAACCTTCCTCTTACGACAGCTTCTCGTAAGTTGACTCCGCGGTTCATTGGTCCGTTCCGTGTCTCCCAGGTCGTCAATCCTGTCGCTGTGCGACTGCTTCTTCCGCGACATCTTCGTCGCGTCCATCCTGTCTTCCATGTCTCCTGTGTCAAGCCCTTTCTTCGCACCCCGTTCGTCTTCCTCCCCCCTCCCGTCCTTGTCGAGAGCGCACCTATTTACAAGGTACGTAAGATCATGGACATGCGTTCTCGGGGACGGGGTCACCAATACTTAGTGGATTGGGAGGGTTACGGTCCTGAGGAGAGGAGTTGGGTTCCGTCTCGGGACGTGCTGGACCGTTCACTTATTGATGATTTCCTCCGTTGCCGCCAGGATTCCTCCTCGAGTGCGCCAGGAGGCGCTCGGTGAGTGGGGGTACTGTCATGTTTTGTCATTGATTATCATGTCTTGTCCCTGTGCTTCCCCTTCTATTCTTTTCCCTCTGCTGGTCTTATTAGGTTCTTTCCCTCTTTCTATCCCTCTCTCTCCCCCTCCTCTCTCACTCTCTCGCTCTCTCTTCTCTCTATCGTTCCGTTCCTGCTCCCAGCTGTTCCTATTCCCTAATCAATCATTTAGTCTTCCCACACCTGTTCCTTATCTTTTCCCCTGATTAGAGTCCCTATTTCTTCCCTTGTTTTCCGTTCCTGTCCTGTCGGATCCTTGTCTATTATTCACCGTGCTGTGTCTATGTATTGCCCTGTCGTGTCGTGTTTCCCTCAGATGCTGCGTGGTGAGCAGGTGTCTGAGTCTGCTACGTTCAAGTGCCTTCCCGAGGCAACCTGCAGTTCTTGATCAAGTCTCCAGTCTGTTCTCGTCATTACGAGTAGTATTATGCCTTTTGTTTGTAAAGTAACTTTACTGGATTAAAAACTCTGTTTTCGCCAAGTCGCTTTTGGGTCCTCATTCACCTGCATAACATCATGTTCAAAAATATGCCTAGTCAAAGCTTATCCGGCTGGGAAAAGAGAGAAAGCTGTCAAAATGTATGTAGTGCTTGATGAACAGAGTAACAAATCTCTGGCCAAGACAGAGTTTTTCAGTCTCTTCAACATCAATGACAACTCTGCTCCATACACCATGAAGACGTGTTCTGGGGTAACAGAGACTTCAGGCAGGAGAGCCGTCAACTTCATGGTGGACTCTATAGATGGACACATGCAGCTTACTCTCCCTACTCTGATAGAGTGTGATATGATGCCAGACGATAGGATGGAGATTCCCTCCCCCGACATTGCGCATCATCATCCCCATCTGCAACCAGTTATGGACAGAATTCCAGCTGTGGACCCAGACGCTCCCATCCTCCTGCTCTTAGGATGAGACATCTTAAGGGTACACAAGGTACGAGAGCAAATCAATGGGCCCCACAACACTCCTTATGCACAGCGACTCGACCTCGGGTGGGTCATTGTGGGTGAGGTCTGTCTGGGAATGGCTCACCGACCAGCCAATGTTAACGTGTTCAGGACAAACATACTTCAAAATGGTCGCACATCCTATCTGAGCCCTTGCCCTGACATCATCCAGGTAAAAGAGAACTACAACAGCGTAGCTCAGAAACACATCTCTCCCTCTACAGTGCACTCGAGAGATCCAATCACAACTGTGAACACAGACAGCCTGGGATGTTCCGTGTTCGACAAAACACAAGACGATGATAAACCAGCACCATCAGTGGAGGACAAAGCCTTCTTGGACATTATGGACAAACAGGTTTTCCAGGATGATGGAAACAACTGGATGGCTCCATTACCCTTTCGCCCCACTAGACGTCGCCTTCCTAATAACAGGGAGCAGGCCATGAACCGTCTCACATCACTTCGCAGGACTTTAGACAAAAAGCCTGACATGAAGCGTCATTTTATTGACTTCATGCAAAAGATGCTGGATAACGACCAAGCCGAACCTTCACAGCCACTAGAGGGAGACGAAGAACGTTGGTATCTGCCCATATTTGGTGTTTACCATGCACAAAAGCCTGAACAAATACGAGTAGTATTTGACTCCAGTGCGAAGTGTCAAGGCGTGTCACTTAACGATGTTCTGCTCAGTAGTCCAGACTTAAACAACACACTCTTGGGTGTTCTAATGCGTTTCCGCAAGGATTGCATTGCACTAACAGCAGATGTGCAACAAATGTTTTACTGTTTTGGTGTACGTGAGGATCACAGAGATTACTTAAGGTTTCTCTGGTATGAAGACAACAACCCAGATAGAAACATAACTGAGTACAGGATGAAAGTCCATGTATTTGGGAACAGCCCTTCACCAGCCGTAGCCATCTACTGCATGAGACGAGCAGCGCTACAGGGTGAGAAGGAACACGGGTCAGAACCCAAGCAATATGTAGTGAGGAACTTCTACGTCGATGATGGTCTGACATCAGTAGCTACTACAGAAGAAGCTGTCAACATTCTAAGAAAAACACAAGCAATGTTGGCGGAGTCCAACATGAAACTACACAAGATTGCATCCAATAGCAAAACAGTTATGGAAGCCTTCCCTATGGAGGACCGTGCGAAAGACTTAAAAGATCTGGACCTAGGAGTGGATCTACTCCCCTTTCAACAGAGTCTGGGACTTTCTTGGAACCTGGAAACAGACAGCTTCTCATTCCAGGTGTCCCACAATGAGAAGCCTTTTACGTGGAGAGGCATCCTGTCCACAGTGAATAGTCTTTATGACCCCCTTGGGTTTGTGGCTCCAATAACAATGCAAGGTAAAGCCTTAATCAGAGAACTCTTCTATTCAGAGTGAGTGGGATGCCCCTCTTCCCACAGAAAAAGAAGAGGAATGGAAAATGTGTAAGGAATCTTTGATGGAGTTGGAACATATGAATATACAGCGGACCTACATCCCAGTCTCCTTGTCTACCACTCAAAGAAGAGAGCTACACATCTTCTCGGATGCCTCTACAGTAGCCATAGGAGCGGTAGCCTACCTGAGAGTTATTGACTCGGAAGGTCAATGCCATTTTGGATTTGTCATGGGGAAATCAAAATTGGCCCCTCGTCCGGCCCACACTATCCCACGCCTAGAACTGTGTGCGGCTTTGCTAGCTGTTGAGATGTATGAACTGATCAAAGACGAAATTAACATTGATATACATGCAGCCAAGTTCTACACAGACAGTAAGATAGTTCTCGGTTACATCCACAATGTCACCAAAAGATTCTATGTTTATGTTGCCAATAGGATAACTCGCATCAGGAAGTCAACCCATCCAGATCAGTGGTGCTATATAAACACTGATAGCAATCCAGCAGACCATGCAACCAGGCCCATACTTGCTGCGCTCTAAAAACACACTAGTTGGTCCTCAGGTCCACCGTTCCTGACCCAAAAAAACTAGAGTAAGCCTGAGAACGTCAATTTTGACCTTGTAGAGCCTCACACAGATGCAGAGATTCGACCAGACGTCACTGTCTTTGCCTCTAAAGTTTCTGGAGCTCAACTCGGCTCTCATCGCTTTGAGAGGTTCTCAAGCTGGAAAGCTCTCAATCGAGCCACAGCACGACTCATTCATGTTGCAAGATCCTTCCATGAAGGTGCAGACAACACCAGCTGCAGAGGCTGGCATGACTGTAATAAACCATGCGGTACAAGTGAGTTGTCACAAGCCAAAACAGCAATCATTCACTGTGTGCTACATGAAGCCCCCGCTGATCCTCAACACGGGGGCCCCACAAGGGTGCGTTCTGAGCCCTCTCCTGTACTCCCTGTTCACCCACGACTGCGTGGCCACACACGCCTCCAACTCAATCATCAAGTTTGCAGACGACACAACAGTGGTAGGCTTGATTACCAACAACGACGAGACGGCCTACAGGGAGGAGGTGAGGGCCCTCGGAGTGTGGTGTCAGGAAAATAACCTCACACTCAACGTCAACAAAACTAAGGAGATGATTGTGGACTTCAGGAAACAGCAGAGGGAACACCCCCCTATCCACATCGATGGAACAGTAGTGGAGAGGGTAGCAAGTTTTAAGTTCCTCGGCATGCACATCACAGACAAACTGAATTGGTCCACTCACACTGACAGCGTCGTGAAGAAGGCGCAGCAGCGCCTCTTCAACCTCAGGAGGCTGAAGAAATTCGGCTTGTCACCAAAAGCACTCACAAACTCCTACAGATGCACAATCGAGAGCATCCTGGCGGGCTGTATCACCGCCTGGTACGGCAACTGCTCCGCCCACAACCGTAAGGCTCTCCAGAGGGTAGTGAGGTCTGCACAACGCATCACCGGGGGCAAACATCCTGCCCTCCAGGACACCTACACCACCCGATGTTACAGGAAGGCCATAAAGATCATCAAGGACATCAACCACCCGAACCACTGCCTGTTCACCCCGCTATCATCCAGAAGGCGTGGTCAGTACAGGTGCATCAAAGCTGGGACCGAGAGACTGAAAAACAGCTTCTATCTCAAGGCCATCAGACTGTTAAACAGCCACCACTAACATTGAGTGGCTGCTGCCAACACACTGTCATTGACACTGACCCAACTCCAGCCACTTTAATAATGGGAATTGATGGGAAATTAAGTAAATATATCACTAGCCACTTTAAACAATGCTACCTTATATAATGTTACTTACCCTACATTATTCATCTCATATGCATACTTATATACTGTACTCTACATCACCGACTGCATCCTTATGTAATACATGTATCACTAGCCACTTTAACTATGCCACTTTGTTTACTTTGTCTACATACTCATCTCATATGTATATACTGTACTCGATACCATCTACTGTATGCTGCTCTGTACCATCACTCATTTATATATCCTTATGTACATATTCTTTATCCCCTTACACTGTGTATAAGACAGTAGTTTTGGAATTGTTAGTTAGATTACTTGTTGGTTATCACTGCATTGTCAGAACTAGAAGCATAAGCATTTCGCTACACTCGCATTAACATCTGCTAACCATGTGTATGTGACAAATAAAATTTGATTTTGATTTGAGAGAGGAATTCAAATGCATTGAAAAAGGAAAACAGTGGAAGCAAGTCCAGTGTCTCGCTGACACCTTTTGGAAAAGGTGGAGACAGGAGTACCTGACAACGCTGCAGAGACGCAGAAAATGGACAGCAGAAAAGCCAAATGTAAAAGTGGGAGATGTTGTCTTATTGAAAGACAGTCAGGCACACAGAAATGACTGGCCAGTCGGGCTTGTGGTAAAAACCTTTCCCAGTACTGACAAAAAGGTTAGGAAAGTAGAACTAAAAATTGTCAAGCAAGCTTGCCGTTGCTAGCTAATTTGTCCTATTTAGATAGCTAGCTTGATGTTGGTAGCTAATTTGTCCTGGGATATAAACATTGAGTTGTTATTTTACCTGAAATGCACAAAATCCTCTACTCCCGGCAATTAATCCAAACATACAATGGTCAACTGAATCGTTTCTAGCCATCTCTCCTCCTTCCAGGCTTTTTCTTCTTTGGACTTTATATGGCGATTGGCAACTAACTTTCATAAGATGTATTACCACAACCGAACTCTGTTCGTCTTTCAATCAGCCACGTGGGTATAACCAGTGAGGAGATGGCACGTGGGCATATGCTTCTAAAAGCCAATGAGGAGATGTGAGAGGCAGGACTTGCAGCACGTTCTGTTCCACAAATAGAAGCAACTTCTATTTTTAGCTCTTGGCAAAGCAGACTCTCAACAAGCGAACAATGATTGAATAACATATGTGTACATTTATTTTGCCACGTGAGCGGTGTGGTCAACATGTTGCAAACTTGATAACATGAAAACAGTCTAACCAACTCTGCTAGGGTGAGTAAAATGGTCAGAGTGAGGTGTTCTCTCATTTGTGTCTGGAAATAGCTAGACAACTTTAGCCAGTTAGCTTGGGAGTATGATTGCCGGTGTGAGGTCAGACCACTCGGATTAACCCTACTCCTCTGCCAGAGTGTCCAGTGTGCTCGCTGCTGAAAGCTCTGAGATAAAAACGCTCTGAATTTACCAAAGGACAACATGTACATCACCAGGCACCAGTGCTTTCGGCACTTTAACACCAAATTATTTTGGGTCAACCCCGAATCTTTTGACCTGCTGCTGCAATGGTGTAAAAACTGAATGTGGCACTTAGTTCATAGAGCTGTGGTTATGTGAGACTTCCGAAGTCATCCAACGGTTATAATCAGGGGTGTAGTGCTGCCAGCGGTGCTCAGCGGAGTGATGCTCCACCACTTCTCAGAATGGTGCTATGTATCGAAAGATCACTTAATGATTCATTAGTATTCTACATAACACATTGAATATAATAGCATGATAATGTCAGGCTACTGACATACCAAAACACCATGTCATTTCTTAAGACAATTTAGAAGGACTGTGCTGGTTATTTTTATTCCATCTGTTCCAAAATGTGATTAGTTAGTCTGGTTAGCCACCCTTACTTATGTAACAGTGTAATTCAATTGTTAAATTCCTGCATAAAAATGGGTATTATGCCACCTCCTGGTGGATTAGTGTGTTTACATTGTCTAATACACAGGTATGGGATTCTAAATAAAACACAGCAGATTTATGGAGAATTGCTGTGGTTGAGTTGAAAATGGAATGGTCCAGGGATATAAATGTATCAAATTGACATTGCATAATAAAATCTACCTTTTACATCGTACATGAGCAATTTATGTTATTAGTAACTAGTGTTGTTGGTTTGGCGTCAAATAAGCCACTCTATATGTTATTTGCCATATGGGTTTTATGCTAGCTAAAGTTCCATACTTTAAATTAGCAACTAATTCGAAAAGCATCTTCTTTAGGAGTGCTATTTATATCCCGTAGATTACCCATCATTCATCCATACTGTGTGTGTCCCATGATTGCAGGTAATTTATGACAAATGTATAAATTATATGTTTTATAAATGTATGAGCACCAGCTAGCAGCGCAATAGCCTGGTTTTGTTAGTTTTGGAAAATATGTGGTACATTCAAGGTGTATTATATTTCCTTGCCACAAGAGTGTGACGTTGAGTAATTTCAGGTTCAGTTGATATATTTTGAATACTAAAATGGTTAGTTCATTCTGATGTGAATATGAGATTACAAATGGAAACAATATTTTTATTATAGTAAATGGGTGATTATTCAACTTCAGCACTTTGGCCGTGCAAACTTTCATAAATTAAAACTTATTCAAACGCCATTTTACCAGTATTGTAGTTGTCTTTGATTTGTCTAGAAACTATATCTGATAATGGCTGCGATCGTACTATTCAGGAATTTATATATTTTTGTGATTTTCCCCAGACAGACATAGACAAATGTATTTTCCATCAACGTCATTAAACATCCATTTTCGTTGAAAATGAAATCATACAATTGATTCATAATGGATTTCTTATACATTTGTACATTAACTTGTATTGAATATTATTTTATGTGATTGTTTTCCTAATATTAATAATTCAACACGACGCCTGAATGTTTAAACTTGCCTTGGTGACAGCTGAAAACATTTATTTATCACGAAAAATAACATATTTGCTCCCAACCTTTTTGTGAGATTATAATAACAACCATATGATGTCCATATCTAAAACAAATTAATGTAAATTATACATAATATACTCATTTACCTCAAAATATGGGTTGTGATGGAAATTACATCTATGTTTAAAATAATGTATGAAAACAATATTTTATTGCAAACATTTTGAACAACCATTGTTAAACATTTCAGACCTATACTGGGTTGTAGGCCCATCACTCAAGGTGTACAGCAGTAGCTGATGGGCAGAGCTCAAGGAAGTAGGCCAGTGTTTTGAGAGATGGGCTCAGATAGCAGAGGGATCATGCCGCATAGAAGAGCTCAGTGAGCAAAGTGAAACTGTATCATTTGTGGTATATCCAACACAGGTGTGGAGGGTCACCTGCTTGTGAGAATCACCAAAGTGAACTGCCTGGATTTCACTGGTGTATTTACACAGGTAGTTCTCTGCAAAGTCAATATGCACAATGATCTCCTCTTTCCCCAGATTCTCTTAACTCTCTGTTAGGAGTATTGGTGTTGAATGTTGTACACGTGTTTCCCCAGCTTCTCTTTCAATCCTTTGGAGAAGTCATCCAGTAGAATCTGCAGTGTGCCACATACCTTTTCTTTTACTGTCAAATGTAATGTTTCCATTACATTTACATTTACATTTAAGTCATTTAGCAGACGCTCTTATCCAGAGCGACTTACAAATTGGTGCATTCACCTTATGACATCCAGTGGAACAGCCACTTTACAATAGTGCATCTACATATTTTAAGGGGGGGTGAGAAGGATTACTTTATCCTATCCTAGGTATTCCTTAAAGAGGTGGGGTTTCAGGTGTCTCCGGAAGGTGGTGATTGATTCCGCTGTCCTGGCGTCGTGAGGGAGTTTGTTCCACCATTGGGGAGCCAGAGCAGCGAACAGTTTTGCTGTTTCCCTCTTTGTTTTTCTTCTCTCTCTCTCTTCAGCTTTGTTTTACCACTCAAACCACCATATCTGCTCGCCAGCATCAAAGTCAGATGTTTTAAGCTCTTTTGCTTGGCGAAGGGAGCACTCTGTGTACATGCACTCTGTCTTCGGGTTCTCACAGCACAAAGACTCAAACTTTCTCAGTGTTGCTGCAGCTGATCACTTTGTGATGCTGTATTTTGTCCGCCATGAACTGGAGGTTGGCTTGGGTTTTGCAGGGACATGTGTCCCTATCCTGGACTGTTTGCATGACAACCCAAAAAGGACATCATCCTTCTCAAGTTCTTCGGAGTTCCCTTCATTTGCTGTATTGTCTTTGGGGAATCTTGTCTCTTCATTTTGTTCATCAGTCAATCATACCTTTTTTTGTATTTCTCAGCTTTCTGTAAAGCATTATCAAGTTTGACATTTGTCATACTAAGATCTTTGTATGCTTTTGACCGACCTCTTCCAACCTTTTTCCTTCCAGCAAGTATTCGACTTCTCATTCGTGTTGCAGACAATGAGGAAGGGGTATCAGGGTGTGCATCAGGGCAGGTAAGTTAGGGGCAGGTATGTTAGCCTCATGTTCTGGCTGCAAGTTGTCTTGGAAATTTCCTGTATTACCAAATCATGAGAGAGCAAACCACACACAAGTCAGAGTTATCATAAAGTCCATCTTTAATTATATAAGCTTCATCACAACCCTGTGACCCTCAGATCAATTCAGTGTCTATAAATTAATTATCTGATAGTGCTTACATATTGGCAACTGAGGTCCTTTATAGCAAAGACACACATAGCCAGACAGCATAAACTAAGTTCCTATCTCATTCTTGGTACCACTTAGAACCAAAAACATTACCTCATCCAATGGCATGTATCAAATACACCCCCTCCTGGACAAGATCAGAAAAGACAGTGAGCCTCTTAGGTCATATACTAAATCAAGATAAGGGCAACCTCAGAAGGGACATGTAAATAGTTAGATACATTCCCATAAGAAGACAGGCCTGACCTCTTCCCTCTCTGGGGCCCAATGTGACTAAGCCCTAGCAGAGAAGGGATAACTGCAAACTGCAAACAGTATGATCCAAAAGAAGACATTCTAATGACAAATATCTCACATAAGCATTATTATATAAATACAACATCTTATTTATCAATGTTAGCTAACTAATTCTGCTACTATAAAGACATCTGGTGACTGAGGTGGTGTGTTGCCTGATAGATAGGTCTCATGTTCTGGCTGCAGGTCATCTGGTGACTGAGGTGGTGTGTTGCCTGATAGGTAGGTCTCATGTTCTGGCTGCAGGTCATCTGGTGACTGAGGTGGTGTGTTGGCTGATAGGTAGGTCTCATGTTCTGGCTGCAGGTCATCTGGTGACTGAGGTGGTGTGTTGCCTGATAGGTAGGTCTCATGTTCTGGCTGCAGGTCATCTGGTGACTGAGGTGGTGTGTTGCCTGATAGGTAGGTCTCATGTTCTGGCTGCAGGTCATCTGGTGACTGAGGTGGTGTGTTGCCTGATAGGTAGGTCTCATGTTCTGGCTGCAGGTCATCTGGTGACTGAGGTGGTGTGTTGCCTGATAGATAGGTCTCATGTTCTGGCTGCAGGTCATCTGGTGACTGAGGTGGTGTGTTGCCTGATAGGTAGGTCTCATGTTCTGGCTGCAGGTCATCTGGTGACTGAGGTGGTGTGTTGCCTGATAGGTAGGTCTCCATTGCAACTGTTCTCTTTAGTTTGTCTTCTATTCCGTTGGTTACATTTCCACCTCGTTTCTTTGTTCTCGCTTTGTAAGCTCAGAGATAGATTTCACTTCTCCATTCTCTTTTCTTCCAGTATCTCTCCTTGTCTTAGTGCAGATGTTCCTGGTATCGTATATGATCATTTTTGAATTTGTTTCTAAATTTCTGTGACCTCTGTGCTGTTTTATGTGGCATCTTCTAAAAATAAAGACAAATACTACTTATATTTCAACTTGTGCACACCTTGGAGCATTTTCTGGATTCAATTCATTTTAAACATGATTAAATAAGCCGAAAGTAAAAACAAATAAAATAATGGATTTTGTCATTTCCATCACACCTAAGTTTGTGATGTAAATTACATTTCTACAGTTCCTACAGAAAATTGACTGACAGCTTAGCATGCTTTGATTAGTATTACAGCTAGTATATCATTTACACTAAATATATAAAATATATTTTTTTAATTCAAAAGTTCTACCACAAATTAAAGAAATTCTAGCCTGTTTGAAAATTACTGACAATTAAAATATTCTCTACACAAGCAATATTTACCTCGATATTTCCTCCAACTTCTGGACATCACATCTGGAACAACTGTCCACTGCAGCCATGTGCTTCAGTGTCACAATATGTTTCCATGGTAACTAAATTAACATTCTCTTAACTTTTTTAATGAGGAATTTGTCCTCGGTGGTGGAAATGACACTCCCCCCAACGGACAGGTATATTTTATGTAGAAAACAATATAAAGGGCATACTCTCAATAAATATTGATAGATTTTATTTAATTTACTCTTTCTGTAGTACATAACATTATATAATGTGTAATTATTCATGTTTTCTCATAGAAAAACATAGACGCTTAAGTCTGTTAAGGGCAAAAAAGTTAAATGAAGGTATAAAATGCATCTGAAAAGTAGCTAAAATATTTGATAGAGAGGTGTTTAAAAAAGTATGGGGTGATTCCAGTGTGAACTTAACATACAAGTATTTGTTTTATTTTTGATAAAATCCCCCAAATTGACCCGAGGACATGTAAGTGCCCGTAGTTGCAGAATCACCCAAATTATGAATTAATAGAAGTTGTTAAATCCACTGTATGATCCCAATGACTTTGATAGACATTTCAATTGTTCTTTTGTTAGTATATTATACAGCAGATTTATGGAGAATTGCTGTGGGAGTGCTATTTATATCCTGTCACTACTCCTCATTCATCCATACTGTGTGTCCCATGTTTGTAGTTTTGGAAATAAATGAACTATCCATACATTACTCTTTCCTGTGTTGACTCACTGACTTTAGGGACGGGACCAGGAAAGTCACACTTACATCATTCAAGAAGATTGAAATGTATATTCCCATGAAAGTAATTGGGATCAAATGGTTGGGATGCAGCATGGACGTTTGACCTGTAAAACGTGAAGAATTGTCATTCACGATTAACAGTGATGATAGCATCATTTATAATAAGGTAGACCTAATTTGGTCTTTTATGAATTCAAAAATATATTATTTTCCTTTAGTCACTTACAGTATTTATAGGAATAGGCATTCATGCAATTTGGATGATGCTGTCACGCCTTGGTCATTGTATTTTGTGTTTTTGGTATATGTTTGGGTAGGCCAGGGGGTGACATGGGTTTATATGTTGTGTTTCGTATTGGGGTTAGTATTAATTGGGATTGTGTATGATTAGGGGTGTGTCTAGTTAGGCTTGGCTGCCTGAGGCGATTCTCAATTGGAGTCAGGTGTTTCTTGTTGTCTCGGATTGGGAACCGTATTTAGGTAGCCTGAGTTTGCGTTGTATTTTGTGGGTGTTTGTTCCTGTCTCTGTGTAGTGTTCACCAGATAGGCTGTAATAGGTTTCACGTTCTGTTTGTTGTTTTTGTATTTATTCAGTTATTTCATGTACCGTGATATATTTCATTAAAGTCATGAGTAACCTACACGCTGCATTTCGGTCTGACTCTCTTCTTACAACAGACGAACATCGTTACAGAAACACCCACCACCTCTCACAGACCGAGCAGCGTGTGAACTGGCAGGAGCTAAAGGAGGACGTTATGGACGGTAGAGGCATGGATTATACGACGTGGGAAGAAATCGACAGGTGGGCGGCCGACCCAGAGCGAGTGCAGGAGCCCGCCTGGGATTCCCTTCCTCTCAGTACTGAGCTTCCCCTCAGTACCGGGCTTCCCCTCAGTACCGGGCTTCCCCTCAGTACCAGGCTGCTTCTGTCCCGAGCTGCCCCTCAGTCCCGGGCTGCCCCTCAGTCCCGGGCTGCCCCTCTGTCCCGGGCTGCCCCTCTGTCCTGAGCTGCCCCTCTGTCCCGGGCTGCCCCTCTGTCCCGGGCTGCCCCTCTGTCCCGAGATGCCCCTCTGTCCCGAGATGCCCCTCTGTCCCGAGATGCCCCTCTGTCCCGAGCTGCCCCTCTGTCCCGAGCTGCCCCTCTGTCCGAGCTCCTCCTCAGATATGTGGGGATCTGGGTGAGGACTATTAGGCCATGGTCGGCGGAGAAGGTGGATGATCCCAGGACGCGAAGAAGTGGGGTCCACGTCCCGAGCCAGAACCGCCACCATGGACAGACGCCCACCCGGACCCTCCCTATGCTCTTGAGGTGCGTCCGGGAGTCCGCACCTTAAGGGGGGGGGTTCTGTCACGCCTTGGTCATTGTATTTTGTGTTTTTGGTATATGTTTGGGTAGGCCAGGGTGTGAAATGAGAGGCACAGCGATTCAGGTACGGAAAGGAATTCCCTTTCTACATAAAACAACTATTGCGGATAAAGAGGGCCGTTATGTGATCGTAATAGGAGAGATCCACTCTACTTCTGTAACTCTACTGAATATCTATGGTCCAAACATTGATATGGCTTGAATCCCGCTAACGGGATCGATATGACAACAGCCAGTGAAAGTGCAGGGCGCCAAATTCAAAACAGAAATTTCAAAATTAAAATTCCTCAAACATAGGATTATTTTACAACATTTTAAAGATAAACGTGTTGTTAATCCCACCACAGTGTACCTTTTCAAAAAGGCTTTACAGCGAAAGCACAACATATGATTATGTTAGGTCAGAGCCTAGTCACAAAAACACACACAGCCATTTTCCAGCCAAAGAGAGGAGTCAATAAAAGCAGAAATAGAGATCAAATTAATCACTAACCTTTGATGATCTTCACCAGATGACACACATAGGAATTCATGTTACACAATACATGTATGTTTTGTTTGATAAAGTTCATATTTATATACAAAACTCTGAGTTTGGCGCGTTGTTTAGTAGTTCCAAAACATCCAGTGATTTTGCAGAGAGCCACATCAATTCACAGAAATACTCATAATAAACATTGATAAAAGATACAACTATCATGCATGAATTATAGATACATTTTTTTACGGAAAAAGCAAACCATGCATTAATCTGAGTACGGCGCTCAGACAACAAATCAAGCCATACAGATATCCGCCATGTTGGAGTCAACAGAAGTCAGAAATAGTGTTCTAGATATTCACTTACCTTTGATGATCTTCATCAGAATGCACTCCCAGGAATCCCAGTTCCACAATAAATGTTTGATTTGTTCGATAAAGTACATAATTTATGTCCAAATACCCCTTTTTGTTCGCGTGTTTAGTGTGAATACCTATATAAAAAATTCACATTTATTTGATATTTGGAGGATCTCTAACCCAACGGGAAGGGAATATTCCTTTTACTCTCATATTCACAATGTTTATACCCGAATTGACTACTTTTTGGTTGATACGAAATTACTCCCTTATACCTGTAATGTGAGGTATCATGACATTATAATCTCTGACCACAGTCCACTCACCTTCTCCCTGAGATTGGGTGACATCGTATCAAATGAGAGGGTCTGGAGGTTGAATCCTCAGCTCCTCACAGAACCAACATTCTGTGAACATCTTAAGTACCAAATTATATTTTTCTTTGATACCAATGACAACACAGAGACTTCCCCAGCATTATTGTGGGAAACACTGAAGGCTTATCTGAGAGGCTGTATCATTTCCCTTCAGGCTGCCAGGAGTAGGCAAAACAGACAAACATTTGTAGAATTGGAGGGACAAATTCACTTACTGGATAGGGAAAATCCATCTATGGAGAAACATTTTTTTAAATTACCTCTTTAAAATTGGAATATAATCAAATTATCTCAGCTAAAATGGATAAATCTTTTCTCTATGCCTATCAAAAATATTTTGAGTTTGGTGACAAACCACACAAATTACTCACCAGACAACTTCGAAAAACTGAGTGACTGAATGGTTCACAAAGTTAAATCTGCACCTGGGGAATTACTCTCTTCCCATAAAAACATCTATGACAGATTCCGTCAGTTTTACGAGACTCTATATACACATCTAAAGCAGATTCTAACCCCTTAATTATGAAACACTTTTTGGAGGATTAATCTCCCTGCCCTGAACCAGGAAGATTCCAACTTCCTGAATAGGGAAATATCTCTTGGAGAAATACGAGAAACAATTAAATCTCTAAAGAGTGGCAAGACCTCGGGCCCAGATGGATACCCTGGTGAATTCTATAAAACATTCGGCAACATGCACTTTCCCTATCTACACAAAATGTTGGTTTAGGCCAATGAGGATGGGGCTCTCCCACCTACTTTGGATGAGGCGTTCATTACAGTTATACATAAGAAGGGTAAAGATCCAGAAGAGGAAGGGTCATATAGACCAATATCTCTCCTTAATACAGACCAAAATATTTTAGCTAAAACTCTGGCTAACAGGCTTAGCACTTTATTGGGCAAATTGGTCCATTCGGACCAGACCGGCTTTATCCCTAACAGAAACTCATTCTTCAATCTCAGGCGCCTCTTCAACATTATGTATGCTCAGAGGTTACCCAACGTGGACCTTGCCGTTATATCTCTTGACGCCGAAAAGGCCTTTGACCAAGTTGAGTGGTCCCATCTATTCAAGGTCCAACAGAAATGTAATATTGGAGATGTGTCCATAAATTGGATCCAGCTTTTATATAGGAACCCCTGTGCAAGAATACTCATTAACCAATCATTGTCGCCCCGATTTAACCTTTATAGAGGCACAATGCAGGGTTGTGCGCTGTCGCCTCTGCTCTTTGTTCTAATTATTGAACCTCTCGCTCAGGCGATCAGATCTCATGCAGCAGTACATGGCTATAATACTAAAGAAACTCTAAATAAGATTTCTCCATACGCAGATAACATTCTCCTCTATGTAACAGAACCCCAATCTAGTATTCCAGCTATTCTTGATTTGATTAATTTGTTTCGTACCTTCTCAGGATACAGAATAAATTGGAACAAGAGCGAATTAATGCCCATACGGTTGCAAAACACTTCTTGGCTAGAACTTCTTCCATTTATGTTCTCTTCAGAAAAATATACCTTCCTAGGAATTGTAGTTACCAAACGATACTCCTCACTATTTAAAGAGAATTTCCCCTCTCTGATGCAAAATCTTAAGGCAAACATACAATTTCAGAGAACTCTCCCAATTTCTCTGCTCAGAAGAATTAATTCCATTAAAATGGTCTTCCGCCCACACCTGCTCTACATATTCCAGAACATCCCAGTATTCATACCTAAATCCTTTCATAAACAACTGGACTCAATTATCATTCCATTCATCTGGGATTATAAAACACACAGGATAGGTAAAAAACACCTCTGTAAATCCAAGATGGAAGGAGGATTGTCTCTCCCAAATGTTATATTTTACTATTGGGCCGCTAACTTCCATGCTGTTACGTTTTGTCTGGATGATGCACTTCCGTCCTCCAGTTGGCTTAGTATGGAGCGTGAGGATTGCCACCCCTTCTCTATTTGTTCTGTGATTTTGTCACCTGTCAATTTGGAGATGTCACTTTATAAACTCCCTTTTTTCAGGACCCTGTCTTTCAAAGATAATTCATAAAAATCCAAATAACTTCACAGATCTTCATTGTAAAGGGTTTAAACACCGTTTCCCATGCTTGTTCAATGAACCAGAAACCATTAATGAACAGGCACTTGTGGAACGGTCGTTAAGACACTAACAGCTTACAGACAGTAGGTAATTAAGGTTACAGTTATGAAAACTTATGACACTAAAGAGGCCTTTCTACTGACTCTGAAAATCACCAAAAGAAAGATGCCCAGGGTCCCTGCTCATCTGCGTGAAAGTGCCTTAGGCATGCTGCAAGGAGGCATGAGGACTGCAGATGTGGCCAGGGCAATACATTGCAATATCCGTACCGTGAGACGCCTAAGATTATAGGGAGACATGATGGACAGCAGATCGTCCTCGCAGTGGCAGACCATGTGTAACAACACCTGCACAGGATCGGTACATCCGAACATCACACATGTGGGACAGTTACAGGATGGCAACAACAACTGCCCCAGTTACACCAGGAACACACAATCCCTTGTCGTAGCTGAATCAGAATTAGTTAGGTAACATAGATAAATAAGATGTTTTATTTACTTTATACTTGTCATTAGAATGCCTTCTTTTGGACTATACTGTTGGCAGTTGCATTTTCCTCTTTCTTCTCTAGGGAAAAGCCACTTGGGGCCCAGAGAGGGGAGAGGTCAGACTTGTCTTTTACATGTCTGGTAATAGGCAGAATATCAGAAAGGGAGGTCAGGTTTGAA
This sequence comes from Oncorhynchus gorbuscha, assembly GCF_021184085.1. Taxonomy (NCBI): domain Eukaryota; kingdom Metazoa; phylum Chordata; class Actinopteri; order Salmoniformes; family Salmonidae; genus Oncorhynchus; species Oncorhynchus gorbuscha. The sequence continues at coordinate 843,858 of NW_025744684.1, forward strand.
CATGGTCTTCATAATGAATATATCTGTGAAACCATGTGAAGGGCTCCACTATGTCTGTACTCCAGTCACTCCCTCCTTTTCCCATTGGGGGGAGGAGTATGGCAGTGTCTGGAACCATTGTATGTCCCCTCTGATGTTGAAACTTATCTTTCATAGTATATGACCTAGAGGCTCACTCCCCTCAGGTAGCTTGTCCAGGGGTGAGTTGTATTTGAGTTGGGAGTATCTAGAATTGACAATTGATATATGCCATTGGATGAGGTAATGTTTTGGTAATATGAAGTACCAAGAACGAGAAGTAGAACCTCGTCTAAGAGACCAAACTGAACGATAATTTATAGCTAATGCTATCTGGCTATGGGATACTCCTCTTTCAAGTAAAAGGCCCTTTGTGAAGTTCCAAAGATCTGTGGTTCGTCATTGTGAGTTGAGAGGGGTGTATCGTGGCTATAAAAGATTAAGTATTATTTTGTAAGCACTCTCAGAATTCATTTATAGACACTGAATTGATCTGAGTCACAGGGCTATGGTGAAGCTCATATAATTAAAGATGAAGTTTAAATAACTCTGACTGATGTGTGGTTTGCTCTCTCATCATTCGGTAATACAGGAAAATGCCACGACACCCTCCATCAGTGCTCAGACTGTCCGCAATAGGCTGAGAGAGGCTGGACTGAGGGCTTGTAGGCCTGTTGTAGTAAGGCAGGTCCTCACCAGACATCACCGGCAACAACGTCACCTATGGGCACAAACCCACCATTGCTGGACCAGACAGGACTGGCAAAAAGTGCTCTTCACTGAGGAGTCAGGGTTTAATCTCACCAGGGGTGATGGTCGGATTCGCATTTATCATCGAAGGAATGAGCGTTACACCGAGGCTTGTACTCTGGAGCGGGATCGATTTGGAGGTGGAGGGTCCGTCGTGGTCTGGGGCGGTCCATGAGGAGGAGATGCACTGCAGTATTTAATGTAGCTATTGGCCACACCAGATACTGACTGTTACTTTTGATTTTGACCACCCCCCCTTTGTTCAGTTTATGTCTCAGTTGTTGAATCTTGTTATGTTTACACACATATTTACACATGTTAAGTTTGCTTAAAATAAACGCAGTTGGCAGTGAGGATGTTTCTTTTTTTGCTGAATTTAGTAACAATCCTATTACACACAGCACAGCCCGAATCTGGAAGCAAATTAAAGTCCATTTTGACCAATTTCATTCATGCTCCCTGTTGCCAAGAATCCCTCCTTTTCCACCTCTAACCTTGATAACACATTTGAGTGATGGGGAGAGCTAGGGATAAATGCCATAGGGGATCTATAAATAGAAGGGACCTTTGCCTCCTTTGAGTTGCTGAGTGAAATGTATAATCTTCCCAGACGTAACTTTTTCAGATACCTACAGATTAGAGACTATGTTAGAAAACATCTTCCGACATTTGGGAATGCTAAATGTTTGACAGATGCATAAAAATATGCCCCACCCCACCACCAGACAGAGATATCTCGTCGATATGACTCTTTTCAATCTGTTAGCACACCTTCTACAGATGCCATTAAGGCAAAATGGGATGAAGCTGACATTTCGGTGGCAGACTAGGAAGAGAGCTTGGAGTATATCCACACCTGCTCCATTAACTCAAGACATCGTCTCATATAATTCAATGTATTCCACAGATTACACTATTAACTACAGTAGGTTGTATTACAAAGAACTCCCCTGCATCCCATTTCCCTGTAACATGGTGGAGATGTTAGTGCGAAACCGATTCCTTGGGACATGCCTACCCTAAACACCTACCCTAAACTTTTTACATTTCAGAGTTGGTACGTCCCAAGAATCGCGGATAGCATGGACCATGATGGACACTATTTTACCTTAAGTTTTGTCCACCAACTTCAAATAGCGGTAAAAAACAATATTTGTTATTGAAAGTATATTTCAATGCAATTTAATGGTACAACGATTCCCTACACTATTCAGTTATTGTTTTCTCACAAACTGAAATTGAACGAAGAGTGTTGAGTTTTAGCAGCCAGGAAATGACAGAGTGATTTCTACATAGGCCGCTTTCCCCAGTCTGCCATTGTTCGTTGTGCTCGAGGAGGCGATGAACATGTCTCTTAGGGTCGAAGGATGGAAGAGATGGGGATGCAGTTTTCCCATCTTAACAACAGAAGCCGGTCTGGCTTTTGTTGCCAAATAGGAAAAAGTCTGCATTTTAGAATGTGATTTTGTTTTGGGCCAAAATATTTAAAAAAGTGAAAATATTGTGAAACACCATCATTCCACTATTACTGCAGGTATATGAGACATTTTATGAAATTACAATGCAAAAATTGTACATGTAGATCCTTTAAGACTCAAGTTAGCAACTTGAGCTAACACCTAGCAAAAAAAAAACATAGCTTAGCAACAGGACACCAAGATCTGTGTAGAAAAAAGTTCCAAAATTTGCATAACGTTTGATTGGAGGATAACTATGAGGGTTATTGAATCAGGATCAAATCCTCTGATGTCCTCGAGCTCATGAATGATATAATGTTCATATTTGAAGATTGAAGAAATGACAGAAGTGTCAAGCAATGGAATGTTAGCTAAAAAGACTGGTACCCAGGTTAGCACACTGCCACCTAGATGTTTGAACAGATATAAACCAAAGGTTTGTGATATACTGTCACCTAGATGTTTGAAAAGATATAAACCAAAGGTTTGTGATATACTGCCACCTAGATGTTTGAACAGATATAAACCAAAGGTTTGTGATATACTGTCACCTAGATGTTTGAAAAGATATAAACCAAAGGTTTGTGATATACTGCCACCTAGATGTTTGAACAGATATAAACCAAAGGTTTGTGATATACTGTCACCTAGATGTTTGAACAGATATAAACCAAAGGTTTGCGATATACTGCCACCTAGATGTTTGAACAGATATAAACCAAAGGTTAGCACACTGCCACCTAGATGTTTGAAAAGATATAAACCAAAGGTTTGTGATATACTGCCACCTAGATGTTTCAACAGATATAAACCAAAGGTTTGTGATATACTGCCACCTAGATGTTTGAACAGATATAAACCAAAGGTTTGTGATATACTGTCACCTAGATGTTTCAACAGATATAAACCAAAGGTTTGTGATATACTGCCACCTAGATGTTTGAACAGATATAAACCAAAGGTTTGCGATATACTGCCACCTGCAGTTCTGGAATGTCTCATTTACGAGTATAATCCTGATGGAATTATGTGATCCTTCCTTAACCCATACCTTTTTACATTTGAGTCATTGAGCAGATGCTCTTATCCAGAGTGAGTTACAAGAGCAATTAGTGTTAAGTGCCTTGCTCAAAGTCACAGACAAATTTTTCACCTACTCGGTTTGGGGAGTTGAACCAGCGACCTTTCGGTTACTGGCCCAATGCTCTTAACAGCTAGGCAACCTGCCACCCATAGGAAGTCCTCAATGACACTGCACATACTGAAATGGGCTTTTGGGCACTACAGTCTTCTATCTACAGTTGAAGTCGGAAGTTTACATACATCTTAGCCAAATACATTTAAACTCAGTTTTCACAATTGAATCCTTGTAAAGAAATCTCTGTCTTAGGTCAGTTAGGATCACCACTTTATTTTAAGAAGGTGAAATGTCAGAATAATAGTAGAAAGAATGATTTATTTCAGCTTTTATTTCTTTCATCAGAAGTTCAGAAGTTTACATACACTCAATTAGAATTTGGTAGCATTGTCTTTAAATTGTTTAACTTGGGTAAAACGTTTTGGGTAGCCTTCCACAAGCTTCCCACAATAAATTGGGTACATTTTTGAAAATTCCTCATGACAGAGCTGGTGGTGTAACTGAGTCAGGTTTGTAGGCCTCCTTGCTCACACAGGCTTTTTCAGTTATGCCCTCACATTTTCTATAGGATTGAGGTCAGGGCTTTGTGATGGCCACTCCAATACCTTGACTTTGTTGTCCTTAAGCCCTTTTTCCAAAGCACACCCACAACATGAAGTTGTCACCCCCGTGCTTCACAGTTTGGATGGTGTTCTTCGGCTTGCAAGCATTCCCCTTTTTCCTCCAAACATGGTCATTATGGCCAAGCAGTTCTAGTTTTGTTTCATCAGACCAGAGGACATTTCTCCAAAAAGTATGATCTTTGTCCCCATGTGCAGTTGCAAACGGTAGTCTGGCTTTTTTAATGGCGGTTTTGGAGCAGTGGCTTCTTCCTTGTTGAGCGGCCTTTCAGGTTATGTCGATATAGGACTCATTTTCCTGTGGATATAGATACTTTTGTACCTGTTTCCTCCAGCATCTTCACAAGGTCCTTTTCTGTTGTTCTGGGATTGATTTGCACTTTTCGCACCATAGTACGTTCATCTCTAGGAGACAGAACACGTCTCCTTCCTGAGAAGTATGATGGCTGTGTGGTCCCATGGTGTTTATACTTCGTACTATTGTTTGTACAGATGAACGTGGTACCTTCAGGCGTTTGGAAATTGCTCCCAAGTATGAACCAGACTTGTGGAGGTCTACAATTATTATTCTGAGGTCTTGGCTGATTTCGTTTGATTTACCCACAATGTCAAGCAAAGAGGCAGTGGGTTTGAAGGTAGGACTTGAAATAGATCCATAGGTACACCTCCAATTGGCTCAAATGATGTCAATTAGCCTATCAGAAGATTCTAAAGCCATGACATAATTTTCAGGAATTTTCCAAAGCTGTTTAAAGGCAGTCAAATTAGTGTATGTGAACTTCTGACCCACTGGAATTGTGATACAGTAAATTATAAATTAAATAATCTGTCTGTAAAGAATTGTTGGAAAAATGACTTGTGTCATGCACAAAGTAGTAAAGTCCTAACCGACTTGCCAAAACTATAGTTTGTTAACAAGAAGTTTGTGGAGTGGTAGAAAAACAAGATTTAATGACTCCAACCTAAGTGTATGTAAACTTCTGACTTCAACTGTATCTCTATGGTATAACTCATTCTAGTGCCAAGGGACGTTTCCAGCTCTTAGTCTTGAGTCATATTCACTAGGAACGAATCAGAAGCAAACAGGCCAAAACAAGGAGGCATTACCTGAATTTGTGGAATCATGGTAGGAAGTTCAATCAATACATTTTGAAACAGGAAATTCCCAATCTAGCTGCTGCACAAAATCACAGAGAATTACATGAATTAAAGTGCAAAATAAACACATTTGTTGAGCTGCATTTAAACAAATAATGTATTTTTTGTAAACATTAAGAAAACAATCAAGGGCTGCATTGTAATAATAATTTGGTGGGTGCTTATACTTGTCCTATTTCACATTGGAAATTTATTTTTTGCATATCGCAACTCCCCCGAGACAACCCTGGAGAGTAGGGTGATAGCAAAGGAGCAATTAGGGTTAAGAGGCTTGCTCAAAGGCACATCGAAAGATTTATTGGCTCAGGGAATCAAACTAGCAACCTTTCAGTAACTGGCCTAATTCTAACTTCTAGGCTACCTGCCACATTGTTACAATGCCTTTGCATTGATCTGGACAATATTAAACGGTTATTATTGGCTGGCATCTAGAAACTCTGCGCGCGCGTGTGTGTGTGTGTTAGAGCTGCGCTGTGGTAGCGAGATGTAACATCTCATGTAGGGAGGTAACCAGGTTCTGGAACAGTGTCTCTGCATCCGTCTCTGGACTGGACTTCCACGCCGTACAGGAAGCCACGATCCTGAAACAGGACAGACACCAGAAGCTTCTATCAGTCCATCCTAGAGAAGACAGATGTACTAAAGAACATCTACAAATTCTACTAACTACATGAGAGACCAAATAGCTGAAGTAACTGTTCAAAATCAAATCAAAGATTACTGGTCGCGTACACAGTTTAGCAGACGTTATAGCGGGTGCAGTGATATGCTCATGTTACTAGCTCCTAACAATGCAATAAAATGTCAAACAAGCCTACAATAATCAGAAGAAAAATGTATTCATTTAATGAATGGTCATTGTCCATAGTCCAGGTCTTGTGTGTGGGTGTGTTAGCCCACCTGTCCTCATTGATGCGGTAGAAGAACCCGTAGCCATGGTGCACCATGGGAGCGCCCACCCCATGAACTGTGGTGTAGCCAGCCAGACTGGTGGACAGGGTAAAGTTACCGCCCCCCCCACTGGAGAGAGAACACACACAAATTACAAAACACCATAAACACAAACACACACACACACACAAACACACCTCTTGGAATACAGTGGATCAGTGAAAAGGTCTGGCATAGGAAGTCCCTCCTCCTTGGCGATCAGGTAAAGGCCCAGGAGATGTCTGTCAAAACCTTTTCCGTTCTGTGCCTCAGCCATCAGTTTGTTATGCTTGTTGAAGGCCAGCAGCAGGGCTTTCCTCTTAGCCTCAGCCTGGGAGACATACAGAAAGTCAGAGTGTAAGTATCCTGGTCGCCAGATTTACATGTATGGCATGACAATATATGAAGAACTAATCGTTTACTGGATACACACACTCTCACACTTACGCTGGCTGCAGGGAGGAGCATGGTATGGCACCAGTTCTGTGCCTCCAGGGTACAGGGCCTCATGGTCTCAGTCCTGCCATGGTAGAACCTTCTGGTCATCGCTGTCTCATAGCAACTACCTAACCTGGGAGGGGGGATTATCATCAATCATCAGTTATGGAGAGAATATTGGGGAGGAAGGATGGATGAAGTTGATGGATAGATGAATGTTGGGTGGATGGATGGATTAATTGGATGGATAGTGGATGCAGGGCCGGCTCCAAGCATAAGAGAATATAAGGCGTTAGTTAGGGCCCCAGGCTGCCCTCAACCTCACCCCAAATTAGAATAGACCAGTTACAAGGTCGAAATGAGGTTCTACACCAGCAATTTCTCTCTTGTTATGCTCTGGCAGTCAATCAATTCACCATGTCTTCTAACGTTTCTTAAATTGGTAAGTTAGTCTAGCCAGCTATCTAAACTTGTAATCATGGCTGAACCCCGACCAGGGTGTCTAAGGGCCCTGACCTCCAGGGGGCCCCTATTGATTTTGTTAATCACTCACTCTATCATCATTAACATGGCATAAGTCACGGCAAAATGTGTAGAATTACAAGAAGTTAGCTTTAAAGCTGAAAATAATGTCTCTACACCCTATGGCCTAGCTTAGGCCCCAACAAAATCTCGCTTAGGGCCCCCAAGAGGCTAGAACCGGCCCTGACTGGATGGATGGTATTACCTCCCATGCTGTCTGTAATAAGCCAGTTGAAGGGCCAGTTGTATGAAGGTGTCTGGGTGGAGCTTCCTCTGTTTGATGGCTGCTTTCCCAAACGAGGTGAACGCATAACACACCACCTGCAAGTCCTGAGTCTGGAGACACACACACAGGTGTCTGTCAAACCAGATATCACACAGATTAGAGTTGTGTGTGTGTGTGTGTGTGTGTGTGTGTGTGTGTGTGTGTGTGTGTGTGTGTGTGTGTGTGTGTGTGTGTGTGTGTGTGTGTGTGTGTGTGTGTGTGTGTGTGTGTGTGTGTGTGTGTGTGTGTGTGTGTGTGTGTGTGTGTGTGTGTGTGTGTGTGTGTGTGTGTGTGTGTGTGTGCTCACAGTCTCGAAGTACTGTTGCTTGGCATGTGCAACGTCACTCCTGACTCTGTCATCCACAGTGAAGACCAACTCTTCAGGAAGAGGCATAGGCCGCACCGTCTCAGAGCCCTACATAGACACACACATCAACAAATATACTGTTTGCTTACAGTGAAAGTAAGATACTTGGAATTAAGGACAAACAAGATATACAGTCACCTAAAATAAGTTCAATAGAAACGGTATTTACCTTCCACCTGCCGTCTGTAGCTTTGAGTTGCTGATCCACATAGTAACAGTGAGTTACCAGCACCATGCCTTCAAATGGGGCATGCTGCAACACACAGCATGCCCCATTAGGAGCACACTCACAACAAAACATCATTACACTACTGCTAACAGAGGAGTATTGTTATCTCAAATCTTATTTTTCTAACTCTCAACCCCCACCCCCCTCTCATATAACAAAAAACACACACAGTAACTCACGTCACAGATGGATCCGAAGGTTCCGTCGGCGAAGGAGATGGAGTTGTAGGACTTGTCTCCCCAGCGGATGGTGGGGTCTCCTGTCAGCACCTCCAGGGACACCTGGGGGCAAAGGTCAAAGATCAGATTATACCACACTTAGAATGGTATGGTTGTCTGTGGTGTATGTGTGTGTTGTAGGGGCCAACCAGGATGCAAGACGATGACTCAGAGGTCATATCCAGACATACAGTGGAGTAAAAAACTATTTAGTCAGCCACCAATTGTGCAAGTTCTCCCACTTAAAAAGATGAGAGGCCTGTAATTTTCATCATAGGTACACTTCAACTATGACAGACAAAATGAGAAAAAAAAATCCAGAAAATCACATTGTAGGATTTTTAATGAATTTATTTGCAAATTATGGTGGAAAATAAGTATTTGGTCAATAACAAAAGTTTATCTCAATACTTTGTTATATACCCTTTGTTGGCAATGACAGAGGTCAAACGTTTTCTGTAAGTCTTCACACACTGTTGCTGGTATTTTGGCCTATTCCTCCATGCAGATCTCCTCTAGAGCAGTAATGTTTTGGGGCTGTTGCTGGGCAACACGGACTTTCAACTCCCTCCAAAGATTTTCTATGGGGTTGAGATCTGGAGACTGGCTAGGCCACTCCAGGACGTTGAAATGCTTCTTACGAAGCCACTCCTTCGTTGCCCGGGCGGTGTGTTTGGGATCATTGTCATGCTGAAAGACCCAGCCACGTTTCATCTTCAATGCCCTTGCTGATGGAAGGAGGTTTTCACTCAAAATCTCACGATGCATGGCCCCATTCATTCTTTCCTTTACACGGATCAGTCATCCTGGTCCCTGTGCAGAAAAACAGCCCCAAAGCATGATGTTTCCACCCCCATGCTTCACAGTAGGTATGGTGTTCTTTGGATGCAACTCAGCATTCTTTGTCCTCCAAACACGCCGTGTTGAGTTTTACCAAAAAGTTATATTTTGGTTTCATCTGACCATATGACATTCTCCCAATCTTCTTCTGGATCATCCAAATGCTCTCTAGCAAACTTCAGACAGGCCTGGACATGTACTGGCTTAAGCGGGGGGACATGTCTGGCACTGCAGGATTTGAGTCCCTGGCGGCGTAGTGTGTTACTGATGGTAGGCTTTGTTACTTTGGTCCCAGCTCTCTGCAGGTCATTCACTAGGTCCCCCCGTGTGGTTCTGGGATTTTTGCTCACTGTTCTTGTGACCATTTTGACCCCACGGGGTGAGATCTTGCATGGAGCCCCAGATCGAGGGAGATTATCAGTGGTCTTGTATGTCTTCCATTGTCTAATAATTGCTCCCACAGTTGATTTCTTCAAACCAAGCTGCTTACCTATTGCAGATTCAGTCTTCCCTGCCTGGTGCAGGTCTACAATTTTGTTTCTGGTGTCCTTTGACAGCTCTTTGGTCTTGGCCATAGTGGAGTTTGGAGTGTGACTGTTTGAGGTTGTGGACAGGTGTCTTTTATACTGATAACAAGTTCAAACAGGTGCCATTAATACAGGTAACGAGTGGAGGACAGGCCTCTCTCATCTTTTTAAGTGGGAGAACTTGCACAATTGGTGGCTGACTAAATACTTTTTTGCCCCACTGCATCTTTGCATACAATCAAAACATGTGTAACCTGCTTAAATGCTTACACACAACTTAAAAAGATCTCCCTATCTGTACTGGACAACATCCCAAAGTGGCAGAAGTCTCACTGCTATCATTGTTTGACAAAGTTAGCTTTTTAGCCTCTGGTGCTAATTATTACCCTTTGCATTTTACTTTGACCGCATCCTGGACTCAAGTCTGCTCTTTACCTTTACAAACTCAACTTGCTATTGCAAATTTCTGTCTATAGTGTGTGAGAGGGTGTGTGTGTGTTTGTTTACGTACTGGTGTGTAGTTCTCTGCAGTAGCGTAGGGTTTAGCATCGTCCAGTGAAACCACAAACAGACTGCTCTGGATGGTCTCTAAGATGGTCTTATTGGCTGGATCTATACCTATCAGATACTCCCTGGCCTACAGACACACAGACCCGTAAATTGAATTAAAATTGAATAGAAAGAGAGAGAGACAGAGAAAGATGAGAGAGACAGAGAAAGTTGAAAGAGAGAGACACGAGAGAGAGACACGTTTAGTGCATGGTGATGTCCGTTCTGCACAGCCAACATCACACACACACCTTAGCCCAGCGTGTCCTCTCCTCTGAGGTGAGAGCGGCGATTCCGTCACCTGCAGGCTCCCCCTCACAACACTGCTTCACATGGGTCAGCTGCCTACACACACACAGACACACAGACATATAAATACATGCAAATATATGCATATGCACACAAATATACCTAAATATCCACCGACCAGAATACCTGAGCAGCTCTGGAGGGGTAAGAATGTGTCCGTCACACACTGCATCAAACGAGAAGAAACGCCCCTTACACATCACCACCACGTGGGAGGGGCATGGACCCTCGCTCTCTACAACACACAGAAAAAAGATCAATACATACAGCACCAGTCAAAAGTTTGGACACACCTACTCTTTCCAAGGTTTTACTTCTTTATTTTTTACAATTTTCTACATTGTAGGATAATAGTGAAGACATCAAAACTATGAAATGACACATGTTGTAACCAAAAAAGTGATAAACAAATCAAACTACATTTTATATTTAAGATTCTTCAAAGTAGCCACTCTTTGCCTTGATGACAGCGTTGCACACTCTTGGTATTCTCTCAACCAGCTTCACCTGGAATGCTTTTCCAACATTTAAGGAGTTCCCACACATGCTGAGCACTTTTTGGCTGCTTTCCTTCACTCTGCAGTCCAAATGATCCCAAACCATCTCAATTGGGTTAGGTCGGGTGATTGTGGAGGCCAGGTCATCTGATGCAGCGCTCCATCACTCTCCTTACTCAAATAGCACTTATTTGGGGTCATTGTCCTGATGTGTTGGCTCATTGTCCTTTTGAAAAACAAATGATAGTCAAACCAGATGGGATGGCGTATCGATGCAGAATGCTGTGGTAGCCATGCTGGTTAAGTGTGCCTTGAAATCTAAATAAATCTCGTGAGTGTCACCAGCAAAGCACCCCCACACAATCACACCTCCTCCTCCATGCTTCACGTTGGGAACCCCACATGCAGAGAACATCTGTTCACCAACTCTGCATCTCACAAAGACACAGATGTTGGAACCCAAAATCTCAAATCTGGACTCATCAGACCAAAGGACAGATTTTCACCGGTTTTATGTCCATTGCTCCTGTTTCGTTGGCCCAAGCAAGTCTCTTCTTATTATTGGTGTCCTTTAGCAGTGGTTTCTTTGCAGCAATTCAACCATGAAGACCTGATTCAGACAGTTTCCTCTGAACAGTTGATGTTGAGATGTGTCTGTTACTTGAACTCTGTGAAGCACTTATTTGGGCTGCATTTTCTGAGGCTGGTAACTCTAATGAACTTATCCTCTGCAACAGAGGTAACTCTGGGTCATCATTTCCTGTGGCGGTCCTCATGAGCCAGTTTCATCATAGCGCTTGATGGTTTTTGTGACTGCACTTGAAGAAACATTCAACGTTCTTGAAATGTTCCAGATTGACTGACCTTCATGTCTTAAAGTAATCAATACACACATCCAAACACACATAGAAAACACACACACATAAACACACCTAAATAAATAACAGTACTACACACAAAAACAAACCACAAACATCATATTGCATGGCGGTGTCGGGGGGTCACCTACCTGTCTTAAAGTAGTTGATGATGGTATCCTTGGTGACTCCTGGAACTTTACATGTACAGAACAGCATTCTGAACTGGTCCATATCCAACACCACATTACCAGCTTTATGAGGGTCCTGCCTCTCCCTGTCGGGGACCACACAGTCAGAGAGTGTGTACTGAACGTGTGTGTTTAGGGACACTGGCCAACTAAATGCTTGGTTGCAGGTTCCTTCTCGACAACGGATCAACAATAAGAAATCAAATATAATAATATAAACATAAAGTAACTGGCTCAGTAGAATAGAATAAATATTTTAAACAACTATAATACAGGAAGACTATAGTTAAATAAAAACACATGTTTTGGGGAAGGGTGGGATTGGAGGGCAAGTGTTTAAATTGTGCATTATGTCACAATCGGAAGAGTCTGGTAGCAGTAGTTGTGATGTGTGTGTAACCTTAATATATATACACGGTGTGTACAAAACATTAGGAACACCTTCCTAATATTGAGTTGCACACCCTTTTGAACCTCAGAACAGCCTCAATTCATTGAAGCATGGACTCTACAAGGTGTCGAAAGCGTTCCACAGGGATGCTGGCCAATGTTAACTCCCCGTTCAAAAGGCACTTAAATATTTTATATAACCTGTCATTCAACTTCTGAATGACACATACAAACACATACCATTTCTCAATTATCTCAAGGTTTAAAATCCTTCTTTAACCTGTCTCCTCCCCTTCATATACACTGATTGTAGTGGATTTAACAGGTGACATCAATAAGTGATTACAGCTTTCACCTGGATTCACCTGGTCAGTCTATGTCATGGAAGAACCATGTTTTGTACACTCAATGTGAGTATCTTACGTGCGAAGCAGGTCCCAGTACTGTAGAGTGTGCCACATGCTTATGCTGGTCCTCTGTAGCTGTACTCCCTCTGTAGGGGGCCAGCAGTGCTCTAGGTAGGGTGCAGGACCTCCGAAGTTCACATTCAACTGGGAGGGGTAACGCATTTCCAGATAGGCTGCATTCAACCACCACTCCTCCAACTAGGGGAAACACACACAATATAACATGAAACACTGAAGGGAGACACCATAATGACTGCAGTATTTAAAACACTCAAAGATTCCCTTTTGTAGTTGCTCAGGGTCGAGTATGGTGTGTGATCAGTTCCCACAGGTTCTAGTTGTGCAGTGTGTTGAGTGTGTGTACCCAGTTCCTGCGGTGGTAGGCAGCAGCAGGCTCGTAAGCATTGATTCAAACAGCACTTTCCTGCGTTTGCCAGCAGCTCTTCGCTGTGCTTCAAGCATTGCACTGTTTATGACCTCAAGCCTATCAACTCTCGAGATTAGGATGGCAATACTAAAGTACCTATTAGAACATCCAAATAGTCAAAGGTATATGAAATACAAATGGTATAGAGAGAAAAGTCCTACAAAAACTACAACCTAATTAATTTTGGGGGCGGCAGGGTAGCCTAGTGGTTAGAGCGTTGGACTAGCAACCGGAAGGTTGCATGTTCAAATCCCTGAGAAGATAAGGTACAAATCTGTCGTTCTGCCCCTGAACAGGCAGTTAACCCACTGTTCCTAGGCCATCATTGAAAATAAGAATTTCTTCTTAACTGACTTGCCTAGTAAAATAAAGGTAAAAGAAAATATAAACTGGGAATATTGAAGACTCATGTTAAAAGGAACCACCAGCTTTCATATGTTCTCATGTTCTGAGCAAGGAACGTTAGCTTTTTTATATTGCACTTTTTCTTTCTTCTCCAACACTTTCTTTTTGCATTATTTAAACTAAATTAAACATGTTTCATTATTTATTTGAGAGTAAATAGATTTTATTGATGTATTATATTAAGTTAAAGTAAAAGTGTTCATTCAGTATTGTTGTAATTGTCATTATTACAAAAAATCGGCCGATTAATCGGTATCTGCTTTTTTTGGTCCTCCAATAATCAGTATCGGGGGCGGCAGCGTAGCCTAGTGGTTAGAGCGTTGGACTAGTAACCGGAAGGTTGCGAGTTCAAACCCCCGAGCTGACAAGGTACAAATCTGTTGTTCTGCCCCTGAACAGGCAGTTAACCCACTGTTCCCAGGCCGTCATTGAAAATAAGAATATGTTCTTAACTGACTTGCCTGGTTAAATAAAGGTAAAATTAAATTAAAATTGGTATTGAAAAATCATAATCGGTCGACCTCTAGTTGAGTGTGTGTACCCAGTTCCTGCGTGTCCTGGCTCTCTGCAGTAGTTTTTGGTGCAGGTCTTTGCCGATGCCCTCTCCAAACCTCTTCACTACGGCTGCAGTCACCTGGTACTCCTCCTCTGTAGCAAATGGCCGCACTGGAAAATACACACAGACATTTCAGTAACTAGACACATTTTCATCCAGGGTCCATGCTAACGGCGCTTCTCTGTCTCACATGCAGCTGGCATCTCACCTGCATCCAGGTACTTGGCGAGGCTCCCCTCTAGAGACGGTACAGGGAGAGGAGGCAGGCTATGCTGGTACTGGAACGTCTGCTCAGTGGGGAACTCTGACACCTGGTTGGTCATGTCACCTAAAGCACCAAAACACCTGGTTAGCCATGTTGTCACCTACAATACCAAAACACCTGGTTAGCCATTTTGTCCCCTACAATTCCAAAACACCTGGTTAGCCATTGACGTACTGTCCCCTACAATACCAAAACACCTGGTTAGCCATTGACGTACTGTCCCCTACAATACCAAAACACCTGGTTAGCCATTTTGTCCCCTACAATACCAAAACACCTGGTTAGCCATTTTGTCCCCTACAATACCAAAACACCTGGTTAGCCATTGACGTACTGTCCCCTAGCCTGGTAGACACTACGAATCCAAGTGTGGACTGGACAAGCCTCCACTCTTGTCTCACTTTTAGATTAAAATAAAATCGAAACAGTTTCTTTACAAGTCAGTATGTTGAATAAACTTCATTTGAACCTACACTGCCGATCATCCATCAGCTGGTTGAAATGAAATAATTTAAAGTATTATTAAACCGAATTCAAAACGCGGGTCTATGTGTGGTTATCACAATTTGTTTTCTCATCAACACGTGCACAAGACAGAAGGAAGTACATGCACGCGATGCATGCATTTGTAACAGTATAATTTTAAACCGTCCCCTCGCCCATACCCGGGCGCGAACCAGGGACCTTCTGCACACAACGACAACAGTCACCCTCGAAGCATCGTTACCCATCGCTCCACAAAAGCCGCAGCCCTTGCAGAGCAAGGGGAAACACTACTTCAAGGTCTCAGAGCAAGTGACGTAACCGATTGAAACGCTATTTAGCGCACACCGCTAACTAAGCTAGCCGTTTCACATCCGTTACACTCACCTCCCTTTTGACCTTCCTCCTTTTTTTTCCCCGCAGCAACCAGTAATCCGGGTCACGGCACCAATGTAACAGTATAATTTTAAACCGTCCCCTCGCCCATACCCGGGCGTGAACCAGGGACCTTCTGCACACAACGACAACAGTCACCCTCGAAGCATCGTTACCCATCGCTCCACAAAAGCCGCGGCCCTTGCAGAGCAAGGGGAAACACTACTTCAAGGTCTCAGAGCAAGTGACGTAACCGATTGAAACGCTATTTAGCGCACACCGCTAACTAAGCTAGCCGTTTCACATCCGTTACACATTCTTTTTTTATTTTACCCATTTTTCTCCCCAATGTCGAGGTATTCAATTGTTTTTAGTAGTTACTATCTTGTCTCATCGCTACAACTCCCGTATGGGCTCGGGAGAGACGAAGGTTGAAAGTAATGCGTCCTCAGATACACAACCCAACCAAGTCGCACTGCTTCTTAACACAGCGCGCATCCAACCCGGAAGCCAGGCGCACCAATGTGTCGGAGGAAACACCGTGCACCTGGCAACCTTGGTTAGTGCGCACTGCGCCCGGCCCGCCACAGGAGTCGCTGGTGCGCGATGAGTCAAAGATATCCCTACCGGCCAAGCCCTCCCTAACCTGGATGACGCTGGGCCAATTGTGCGTCGCCCCATGGTCGCGACAGAGCCTGGGCGCGAACAAAGAGTCTCTCGTGGCCCTTAACCACTGCGCCACCCGGGAGGCCCTCGATGCATGCATTCTGCAAGTGCTGTGCTTGTTGAATGTCTGTCCCTATAAGCATGCTGAAAGTCTGTTGGCAATTTGTTTCCTGTAAAATAGCCTTGTATCTGGTCAAACAATGTAAGAAAGCTATATATCTTGTTTGTTATTGCTAAATGAATGTAATTATCTTAGTACTGATGCCATTGTATTCATGTTTATTATTTCCAGATCACATCTTGTTTGGATAAATGGACAATTAATTGGATAATACCAGCTGAGTGACATGGAACAGAACTACAAACATTGTTAATCTCCAATCAACATTAAAGAACCCTAAACTGAGGAACTGTCTTTCTCACCGTTTCTCTAATAAGAGTACAATCTCCATAACACTAACCTACTCAATCAATGTATACATTTCAGAGGCATCAACCTCTAATTCAAAAGATGTTTTCCAAAAGTTTACTATGGGTTGGTAACAGGCTGATTGGTCAGCTATTTGAGCCAGTAAAGGGGGCTTTAGTATTCTTGGGTAGCAGAATGACTTTTACTTCCCTCCAGGCTTGAGGGCACACACTTTCTAGTAGGATTACATTGAAGATATGGCAAATAGGAGTGGCAATACCGTCCACTATTTTCCTCAGTCATTTTCCATCCAAATTGTCAGACCCCGGTGGCATGTCATTGTTGACAGACAACAATCATTTGTTCCTCTTCCACACTCACTTTGCGGAATTCAAAATGACAATGCTTGTCTTTTATTTGGTCAGTTATACTTGGATGTGTAGTGTCTGTTGTTGGCATGTCATGCCTAAGTTTGCTAATATTGCCAAAAACCATTAAAGTAGTTGGCAATATCATGGGTTCACCTGATTCAATGAATGATGGAGCTGAGTTTGCATTTTTATAGAACAATCTTAAAATAATTTCATTTGGTTTAGATACAATCATCATGAAACCAATAAAATTCATGCCTTGGTGAAATTCCAGTTTTTTATCTAAAGTTAACTTCCTTACTTGGTCAGATTATAAATGTTGTTTATGATTTCTTAGAAACAAGGGTGGCTCGACCTACCCCTTTGGATCAATGTACCACAATCTCCCCTACTACAGTACAGTCATTATCTACAAAGATAGTTGTAGAATTTGTAGCTGGGCAATTCCATTGCAGCGGGAATTACTCTGAGACTTCACTTTAAAATTTATGCCAAACAAAAACCATTGATTTCAAAGTTTAACATACTCCGATTTGGTTGTATGATATCAGAGTAATTCCACATAAACATGTACTTGTCCAGATAGCTAGACTTGCGGGGCCAGAAGCAACTTTTATTATTGGAGATCAAATTCCATATTTGCCGAGGCGGCGCAGCCTTGTACCAATCGCATTAATACGCACTTTTACAGCACAATTGATTAGATATACATTCTGGCTACATAACCATATGATCAAACATAGTTAACTAGCAAGTCAGTTCTACTTACTGCAGAAACAAGTGCACTAGCTTGCTATAAAATAGTTGGCCCCTGAGGCAGTTGCATTGTTTTCACGGCTCGAATGTAGGTCCGTTTCAGTTTTCAATCTGATCGAAGCAGTTTAATCCCACAAAAACTTTAGTACTTTGCGATATTCTGCAAATTCCGATATGTGAAAAGTTGGTTTCGTTCGTCCATTCAAAATAAAAATGATGTTGCAGCTATTTTTTAGACTAGACTAGAGGAAGGCGCTTGCGGTAGTTTGTGTTGTTGCTCCGCTCGTGGTGTATGCAGCGCTTCTCATCACCTTTCACCCAGTAAGAGGTCAAGGCTAGAAAGGCTACAGCTTTTGTCAAATTAACGCCAAACGTGTGTTTATTTGGGCATTTTAGCTAACTCTGACCTTTTTCCTAATATTAAACTAATTATCCTAACCTGCTACGAAAAGTCAAATCGGACAAAATCTTTAACCCATCTAGTCAACCCGTTTTACTGACTGCCAACACCCGGAAGAGAGAAGTGGTGATATTATTACACGTGACTTGGCTTTTCATTCGTCATGGATATCTATTGTGAGACAACTAAAACACACTACTCTTAAAATAGTTGTTTGATCTTTACACGAGGCCAGATGTGCATGCATTCTTGTGCGGTTGCACTTTTAGATGGTGCATTGTCAGCATTAGATCCTGGTGCATTTCCTGCCATTACAGTGTATATGAAATATCACAAACTGTGAACAGTGATGATCATGGCACCATACAGATTAGAAACAGCATCACTTTAAGGCTACGTCACACATTTAATGCGCAATGGGTCGTACCATAACTGTGTATTAGTAAAAACAAAATAAAAAAAGTATTTTCTTTCAAAACACACACTGCCATTCAAAAATTTGGGGTCACTTCGAAATGTACTTGTTTTTGAAAGAAAAGCAATTTTTTTGTCCATTAAAATAACATTAAATTGATCAGAAATAGAGTAGAAATTGTTATTGATGTAAATGACTATTGTAGCTGGAAACAGCAAAACATTTTAATGGGATATCTACATATTCATACAGAGGCCCATTATCAGCAACCATCACTCCTGTGTTCCAATGGCACGTTGTGTTCACTAATCCAAGTTTATAATTTGAAAATATCTTCAGTTTCTTGGCAATTTCTCACATGGAATAGCCTTCATTTCTCAGAACAAGAATAAACTGACTAGTTTCAGAATAAAGGTTTTTGTTTCTGGACATTTTGAGCCTGTAATCGAACCCGGAGTCGCCTCTTCACTGTTGACATTGAGACTGGTGTTTTGCGGGTACTATTTAATGAAGCTGTCAGTTAAGTACTTGTGAGGCGTCTGTCTCTCAAGCTAGACACTAATGTAAATGTGCTCTTGCTCAGTTGTGCACCGGGGCCTTCCACAATTTCTAGCGTTGAAAGATTCCAAGAGCATAGTGGTCTCCATCATTGGGAAATAGAAAACATTTGGAACTACCCAGACTCTGCCTAGAGCTGGCTGTCCAACCAAACTAAGCAACTGGGCAAGAACGACAGGGAGGTGACCAAAAACAGCACTACATAATGACCACTGACAGAACTACAGAGTTCGTGGGTTGAGATGGGAGAGCCTGCCAGAAGGACAAGAGTCTCCACAGCACTTCACCAATCTGGGTTTTATGAGAGTAGCCAGATTGAAGCCTGGAGTTTGCAAAAAGGCAAGTGAATTACAGAGCATAAATCACACGATTCTGTGGTCTGATGAGGCAAAAATGGAACTTTACTCTTTGGCCTGAATACAAAGCGCTGTCTGGAGAACTAGACACAGCTAGTTCATCACTAGTCTAACACCATCCCTACCGTGAAGCATTGTGGTGGCAGCATCATGCTATGGGGATGTTTTTCAGCTGCAGGGACCGAGAGACTGGTAAAGACAGATTGAACAATGAATGGAGCCAAATCCTTGATGAGAACCTACTTCAGAGTGCAATTGACCATAAATTGGGGCGAAGATGTACATTCCAACAGGACAATGAACAAGTATACAGCCAAAGCAAAGCTGGAAAGTCTTCAGAACAATAATGTGAAATTCCTTGAGTGGCCCAGCCAAATCCCACTTTAATCCCATTGAAAATCTGTGGAAAAAGGCACAGCCTCTCCCCATCTAATTAAACAGTTTGAGATAATCCCCAAATCCAGATGTGCAAAACTCATGTCATATCCAAGACGAAAGAAACTTGTAATTGCCACCAAAGTTGCTTCTACAAAGTATTGACTCGGGGGTGTGAATACTTATGTAAATAGTTTATTAAACATTTTCACTTTGTCATTATGGTAGTGTGTAGATGGTGAATTCAGTCTGCAACAACAAAATGTGGAATTAATCAAGGGGTACAAATATTTTCATAAGGCACTATAAATCAGATTCAGTTTGCAGTCCAATCGAAGCGCGGCTTAATCCCGCAAACTCATTTTAGTATTTCACGTGCGCCATCGTGCATACATTTGTTTTGTCCCCCTACAACAAAAGCGATCACGACACGCAGTTTAAAATATCAAAACAAACTCTGAATTTATGACATTAATTTGGGGACAGGTCGAAAAGCATTTAACATTTATGGCAATTTAGCTTGCACTTATTAGCTAATTTGTCCTATTTAGCTAGCTTGCTGTTGCTATATAATTTGTCCTGGGATATAAACATTAGGCTGTTATTTTACCTGAAAGGCACAAGGTCCTCTACTCCGACAATTAATCTACACATAAAAATGGTCAACCGAATCGTTTCTAGTCATCTCTCCTCCTTCCAGGCTTTTTTTATCGTTTAATTTACATGGTGATTGGCATCTAAACTTTCAGTGTTACCACGACAACCGGCAACAGTTTGTCTTTCAATCACCTACGTGGGTATAACCAATGAGGAGATGGCACGTGCGTACCTGCTTCTATAAACCAATAAGATGAGAGAGGCAGGACTTGCAGCGCGATCTGCGTCAGAAATGGGAATGACTTCTATTTTAGCCCTTGGCAACGCAGATGCTCGTTGACGACTGGGAGCAGTGTGGGTGCAATAATTGCATAACAGAGATCTCTAAATGTATTTCGCAACGCGAGCGGTGTGGTCAGCCTATCATGGTGTATGTAGCACTGCTCGTAACATTTCCCCAGTAATCTGACTGCCAAGGCCCAGAAAAGACACTGAATGCGTTAAATGGTGATCTTCTTACACTTCACTCAACTTTGCTTATTCATTCTTCCATGGATATCTAACTCCAACTGAGACTTCTCTTATATATATTTTTATATTTACATTAATGGAATATGATATTTAATAATGATCAAAGTGTTAAGCTGGGGTGCAGTATTTCCGAGGCCCATATGTTGCTAGTACCTGGGTTGAAACATCTGATACCGGTGCATTCAAAACTAGATTCTGGTGCATTACCTGCCATTAGCGTATATGAAACATCACGCAAACTAGGTGTGATTAGTGATAATCATGACACCATATAGAGTACAGAAACGGCAGTTTAGGGCAACGTTACACATTTAATGCGCAATGTGTAGGTGTTTCCAAACTTCTGACTGATACTGTACAGTACCACTCAAAAGTTGGGACACAACTACTAATTCAAGGGTTTTTCTTTATTTGCACAATTTTCTACATTGTAGAATAGTGTAGACATCAAAACTATGAAATAACACATATGGAATCATGTAGTAACCAAAAGAAGAGTTTAACAAATCTAAATACATTTTAGATTCTTCAATCAGGTTCTAGGAATCCAAAAACGTTCTAAATTCAAAGACAGAAAATTAGGAAAACAAATTCTAGTGCCAGGAGATGTTTCCTGCTCTTAGTCTTGGGACTCCTGAGTGAAGCAGCGGTCTAAGACACTGCATCTCAGTGCTAGAGGCATCACTACAGACCCTGGTTCGATTCCAGGCTGTATCACAACCGGCCATGATTGGGATTCCCACAGTGTCGTTAGGTTTTGGCTGGGGTAGGCCGTCATTGTAAATAAGAATTTGTTCTTAACTGACTTGCCTAGTTAAATAAAGGTTCAATTAAAAAAAAAGTAATATTCACTAAGAACAAATCAGAAGCAAACGGACCAAAATGGAGAGGCAGTACCTGAACTTGTCCAATAACAAACACTTGTTTTCATTTTCGGTTACAAAATGTTTTGGTACAATGTGCACTAATGAATACAACCTTTGTCTCTCTGTCCCCCCATCTCTCCAACAACAGTGCCTGCAGAAGTCTCTCCTGTAGGCCTCTGCTAGTGACTCCCTCCACTTCCTCTCCCTGGCCCCCTCCCTTTACTACTCCCCATCTTCTTCTCCGCCTCTGGGTCAAAGTCAGAGTCACTCTCTTGCTGCCTCTCCTCCTCCTCTTCAGGATCATCATTGCACTGGCGTTTCCTCTTCCTCGGTTTCTCCTCCACTCACTTTGCTCCCTCTCCTCCTGCCCACATCTCCCACTCAGTCATAAAGGTAAGCTCTACCTGCTGCCGGGGCTTCCTCAGTCTCACCTCCCCTCCCTCCTGCCCAGTCCTGACATCTGTTTCCCTCCTCCCCCCCTGTCCCCCAACTTCTGTGCCTCCATCGGGGTCCAGCCCTGAGTCTGGGCTGTGGTAGCGTCTGACGTGGTTCTTGAGGCTGACGTTGTGGTTGAAGCTTTTGTCGCAGCGCTGGCATTGGAAGGGCCTCTCCCCAGTGTGGACGCGCAGGTGGGACTTCAGCTGGCTGAGCTGGGCAAAGGCACGCTGGCACACCTGACACACAGGGAAGGGCAACATGGACCATGTAAATACAATACTTCGGATTTAAATAAAAATGTAGTTTCTATTTTATTTACAGTAAATAGCCCTTTTCAAAATAAGTAATTGAAACTGACACTTCAGTTGAATGTAATTGAAACCCGGCCCCTCCCTCCAGACCTGGCACTTGAAGGGCTTGTCATCACTGTGGGACAGTGCGTGCCTCTCCAGGAGGTGACCTTTGTCGAATTCCTTGTAACATGTGTGACAGATGTGTCTCTTGGACTCGTGCTCTCTGAGATGGCGATTCCGTATGAGGATGTTGTCAAAGCTCAGTGGGCACTCTGAGCAGCTGTAGCATCTGTGACCTTTCAATCTTTTGAATCTGTGGGTCTTTTCGTGGGTCAGCTTGTCCGGCCGCGTCCTGAAGGATTGGAGGCAGAACTTACAGGGAAACTTAAGGTCCTGACGGTGTAGCCTCCGGTGCTGCTTGAGGCCCAGTTCACTCGCACAACCCTGCCCACAGTCTGGACAGCGGACCATGAACTTGTGTTCACACTTATGGTGTTTCAGCCTGGTGGTGTACAGGACGCCACATTCAGGACAGAGGACCATGTGGTGTTTTTTAGAGTATTTGAATTTCTGCCGGATGCTGACAAGGTCCCCGGAGTCCAGTTCTCCAGCGGCACCGCTGAACGACTCCTGGTCCTGCTGGTCTCTCTGGGGTGATGATGAAGGTGATCCATCAGAGTCTTCAGCAGACTCATCCAAACCAGTCTCTCCTGCAGCCTGCTGCAATTGCCTTCCTCTGAGTCTCCCTTTCCCCCTACCCCTTCCTCTCCCTCTCCCTCTACTACTCGTTGGTTTCTCCTCTTCTGGGTCAAATTCAGAGTCACTCTCTCTCAGTCCCTCTTCCTCAGCTTCTGGGTCGAATTCAGAGTCACTCTCTGTCTGTCTATCTTCCTCATCTGTCTCTTCACCCCTCATCTCACACACATCACCCTCCCCCTCACACCCATCTGCAGCGACCTCCGTCTTCTCTTCTCTGTCTATCTGAGAGGTAGGGCTTTCAGAGTCCTCAGGCTCTATAGAGTATATTGTCACTTCAATAGAGGCCCGCTGCTCAGCACCATTCTCCTGTTGTTCAACACCTAGGAACTTTCCCTTTCTCTCCTCTCCTTCCTCATTCTCCTGTGAGGACAGGCCATTGTCCTCCTGGCTTCGTGCACAGTCCATCTCACTGTCCAACACCACCTTAGTCACTTTCTTTCTCTCCTCTGTTCCTTTGTTCCCCTCATTTTTCCCCCTCACCAGGGACGTGCCACTTCCTCCTGGTCTTGGTGGCTGGTCTACAGTCACCTCCATCTCCAAAGAGCCAGTCAGATCCAGAGCCTCATCTCTGTCCTCCGATGGCATGTCCCCATCTCGGTTCTCAGACGGCAAGGCTCCATCTGTGTCCTCAGATGGCAGGGACACCTGCATGTCAACCTACTTAGCGAAGGAAAACACCAGTATTATTGGAGACAGTTCTGTTTTAAAAAAAAGAAGAAATAACTAGAGATACCACAGAATACAAACAACTGAAGTTAGTTACCTCACAATATCAACTGTTAATCCTTAAATACCCACCTGAATATTCTGTGGCTCATCCCCATTTCCTTTGTGCATTGTCTGGACAGTAGATGCGTTGCTTGCCCATGTCCTGAGGTGGTTGCAGCTCTGGCAGTGTTGGGTCACAGAGAGGCATGTCCTGTCTCCCTGCGTCTGGATCACACTCTCACGCCTGCACTGCTCACACCGCTGAAACAGCTGCAGCAGGCAGTTGATGTTCACGATGATATCTTCTGGGGAGGGAGGGGGGGCAGCTAACCTGGGTCAAAGAAATTAATAAAAGAGCGGGTGATTTCCTGCCACTATCGGCTCTTGCCAATCCATACTCATTAGCAATTGTATCTTCTAGGAACATGCGTTGATGAAACATTTCAATAAGAGTCCCCTTATTGGTCGGTATGTACTTCCAAAAAAGGTCTAAATAAAAATGCCTCTTTGGCACCTCCACTGTATTAAAGATGAGCACAGATTCATTATTTTTCTGCTGCTTATTAGAAAAACAAGATTTCAGTCTTGGAGGTGTGTTTCCTGACCGATTCTAAGTTTGGTTAATGATGTTTGTCCCCCATAAGACACTGTAGACACAGAAACCTATTGTGCTTCCTCAAAAATCCCCAGAATTTAATCTTAGTTAACTCAATAGATGTTTTTGTTTAGCATGTTTAAGTTGCGCAATTTTACATCTCACCAAAAAGATGTTTGGTGCAGTATTTCTCAAGTAAAATAATGTGGGGCACCAAGAACTGAGTTTGGGAAACCCTGTCAGAGCTGCTGGACAGGTCTGAGTGAGTCAGTGAGGACCAGAGGGGTGTGTGTGTGTGTTGAGCACAGTCTCAATGTCAACAGTGAAGAGGTGACTCCGAGATGCTGGCCTTCTAGGCAGAGTTCCTTTGTCCAGTGTCTGTGTTCTTTTTCCCATCTTAATCTTTTCTTTTTATTGGCCAGTCTGAGATATGGCTTTTTCTTTGCAACTCTGCCTAGAAGGCCAGCATCCCAGAGTCGGCTCTTCATTGTTGACATTGAGACTGGTGCTTTGTGGGTACTATTTAATGAAGCTGCCAGTTGAGGACTTGTGAGGCGTCCGTTTCTCAAACTACACACTCTAATGTACTTGTCCTCTCGCTCAGTTGTGCACCGGGGCCTCTCACTCCTCTTTCTTAGGTTAGAGCCAGTTTTAGCTGTGCTGTGAAGGGAGTAGTACACAAAAAAAGATGTAATACATTTGTCTAAAAACCTGTTTTTGCTTTGTGGGGTAGTGTGTAGATTGAGGGAAAAAAAACAAATGTAATCCATTTCAGAATAAGTCTGTAGGGTAACAAAATGTGGGAAAAGTAAAAGGGGTCTGAATACTTTCCCAATGCAATGTATAATATGATATATTACATGATTTCATTTAATCCTGGAATTGGTCTGAGCTGGTGCTGCTTATTTTATAAAACAATCTACAGCCGTGTCTGTTGCTCTAGTCTAGCCCCTTGGGGACTTGGGTTGGCTGCTGGTGGGGGCCTTTCCTTTTTGATTGACGTATAGCCTAGCATGTCTGTTGTACAAGCTCAACATCGCCAGGTCATGTCTAGATAGCTAGCTAAGTTACAGTACATTCAGGTTAAACATTTATAGAAAGTACAAGTCAGATGTGCTAAAATGCAAGGAGCGACAGAATAAGAAAAGTTTAATTTCATCCTGTGTTCCACCTACTTTTCGTCATTGTCCATTCCAACCATTGCTAGCTCTAGCCTGACATTGGCTAATGAGGCGGGTGTTGATAGAAGCATGGACTCGCGCCCGTGGCAATGAAAAAACAAAAAGAAAATGTTCGAATAAGGATGTGTACGTGCACTACTTCGCACACACAATACATTTATTTCTATTGGATGCTCATTGTTCCTTGTGTAGAGCTAAATTATTTTAGGGTGCACTGGAGACCCTGTACTGCTTTCTGACTTCTAGCCTTCCAAGGTTTAAAATACTGAAGGAGGAACAGGAAAACATGCAGATGAATCTCTTGCTGTTCTCAAGCTGAAGAGCCTACTGACCACAAGGTGGGCCTCCAGGAAACAGGCCACAGAAGCGATTATACAGAGCTTGCATGCAATCCTTGAACTCTGCTCGGAATAAATCACCATAACCATACTACACCAAATACTGCCTCTACAGCTGATGACCTGCTCTCAAAGATGAGCACATTTGAGTTTAAATTAATGTTGGTGTTTTGGAACAGTTTATTAAAGACGACATACATCCTTCCCTTCAGCAGTGTCAGTGCCATCAGCAGTGTCATTGCCATCAGCAGTGTCAGTGCCATCAGCAGTGTCATTGCCATCAGCAGTGCCAAGCAAAGTTTCAGCCGCCTGAAGCTCATCAAGAGATATGTGTGTGCATACATGAATAAGGCCAGACTGTCCAACCTCACTTTGCTCTGTACTGAGTGGGACATAGTGATTAAGAAAGTATTCACAACCCTTGAGTTTTCCACATTTTGTTGTGTTACAGCCTGAATTAAAAATGGATTACATTTAGATGGCCTACACACAATATTCCTTAATGTCAAAGTGGAATTATGTTTTCGAAATGTTTACAAATTACAATGAATATCCCTTTGAGAATGGTAAAGTTATTAACCGAGGATGGATCAACAACATTGTAGTTACTCCACAATACTAACCTAACAGATAGAGTGAAGGAAGGAAGCCTGTACAGAATAAAAATATTCCAAAACATGCATCCTGTTTGCAACAAGGCAGTAAAGGAATACTACAACAAATGTGGCAAAGCAATTCACTTTTTGTCTTAATATATAATAATAATATATGCCATTTAGCAGACGCTTTTATCCAAAGCGACTTACAGTCATGTGTGCATACATTCTACGTATGGGTGGTCCCGGGGATCGAACCCACTACCCTGGCGTTACAAGCGCCATGCTCTACCAACTGAGCTACAGAAGGACCAAAGTTATGTTTGGGGCAAATACAACAAACATTCCATATTTTCAATAATAGTGGTGGCTGCATCATGTTATGTGTATGCTTGTAATAGTTACATTTACACATTTACATTTAAGTCATTTAGCAGACGCTCTTATCCAGAGCGACTTACAAATTGGTGCATTCACCTTTGACATCCAGTGGAACAGTCACTTTACAATAGTGCATCTAAATCTTAAAAAGGGGGGGGATACTTATCCTATCCTAGGTATTCCTTAAAGAGGTGGGTTTCAGGTGTCTCCGGAAGGTGGTGATTGACTCCGCTGTCCTGGCGTCGTGAGGAGTTTGTTCCACCATTGGGGGCCAGCGCAGCGAACAGTTTTGACTGGGCTGAGCGGGAGCTGTACTTCCTCAGTGGTAGGGAGGCGAGCAGGCCAGAGGTGGATGAACGCAGTGCCCTTGTTTGGGTGTAGGGCCTGATCAGAGCCTGGAGGTACTGAGGTGCCGTTCCCCTCACAGCTCCGTAGGCAAGCACCATGGTCTTGTAGCGGATGCGAGCTTCAACTGGAAGCCAGTGGAGAGAACGGAGGAGCGGGGTGACGTGAGAGAACTTGGGAAGGTTGAACACCAGACGGGCTGCGGCGTTCTGGATGAGTTGAAGGGGTTTAATGGCACAGGCAGGGAGCCCAGCCAACAGCGAGTTGCAGTAATCCAGACGGGAGATGACAAGTGCCTGGATTAGGACCTGCGCCGCTTCCTGTGTGAGGCAGGGTCGTACTCTGCGGATGTTGTAGAGCATGAACCTACAGGAACGGGCCACCGCCTTGATGTTGGTTGAGAACGACAGGGTGTTGTCCAGGATCACGCCAAGGTTCTTGGCGCTCTGGGAGGAGGACACAATGGAGTTGTCAACCGTGATGGCGAGATCATGGAACGGGCAGTCCTTCCCGGGAGGAAGAGCAGCTCCGTCTTGCCGAGGTTCAGCTTGAGGTGGTGATCCGTCATCCACACTGATATGTCTGCCAGACATGCAGAGATGCGATTCGCCACCTGGTCGTCAGAAGGGGGAAAGGAGAAGATTAATTGTGTGTCGTCTGCATAGCAATGATAGGAGAGACCATGTGAGGTTATGACAGAGCCAAGTAACTTGGTGTATAGCTAGAATAGGAGAGGGCCAAGAACAGAGCCCTGGGGGACACCAGTGGTGAGAGCGCGTGGTGAGGAGACAGATTCTCGCCACGCCACCTGGTAGGAGCGGCCTGTCAGGTAGGACGCAATCCAAGCGTGGGCCGCGCCGGAAATGCCCAACTCGGAGAGGGTGGAGAGGAGGATCTGATGGTTCACAGTATCGAAGGCAGCCGATAGATCTAGAAGGATGAGAGCAGAGGAGAGAGAGTTAGCTTTAGCAGTGCGGAGCGCCTCCGTGATACAGAGGAGAGCAGTCTCAGTTGAATGACTAGTCTTGAAACCTGACTGATTTGGATCAAGAAGGTCATTCAGAGAGAGATAGCGGGAGAGCTGGCCAAGGACGGCACGTTCAAGAGTTTTGGAGAGAAAAGAAAGAAGGGATACTGGTCTGTAATTGTTGACATCGGAGGGATCAAGTGTAGGTTTTTTCAGAAGGGGTGCAACTCTCGCTCTCTTGAAGACGGAAGGGACGTAGCCAGCGGTCAGGGATGAGTTGATGAGCGAGGTGAGGTAAGGGAGAAGGTCTCCGGAAATGGTCTGGAGAAGAGGGGAGGGGATAGGGTCAAGCGGGCAGGTTGTTGGGCGGCCGGCCGTCACAAGACGCGAGATTTCATCTGGAGAGAGAGGGAGAAAGAGGTCAGAGCACAGGGTAGGGCAGTGTGAGCAGAACCAGCGGTGTCGTTTGACTTAGCAAACGAGGATCGGATGTCGTCGACCTTCTTTTCAAAATGGTTGACGAAGTCATCTGCAGAGAGGGAGGAGGGGGGAGGGGGAGGAGGATTCAGGAGGGAGGAGAAGGTGGCAAAGAGCTTCCTAGGGTTAGAGGCAGATGCTTGGAATTTAGCGTGGTAGAAAGTGGCTTTAGCAGCAGAGACAGAGGAGGAAAATGTAGAGAGGAGGGAGTGAAAGGATGCCAGGTCCGCAGGGAGGCGAGTTTTCCCACATTTCCGCTCGGCTGCCCGGAGCTCTGTTCTGTGAGCTCGCAATGAGTCATCGAGCCACGGAGCGGGAGGGGAGGACCGAGCCGGCCTGGAGGATAGGGGACATAGAGAGTCAAAGGATGCAGAGAGGGAGGAGAGGAGGGTTGAGGAGGCAGAATCAGGAGATAGGTTGGAGAAGATTTGAGGGGAGGGAAGAGATGATAGGATGGAAGAGGAGAGAGTAGCGGGGGAGAGAGAGCGAAGGTTGGGACGGCGCGATACCATCCGAGTAGGGGCAGTGTGGGAGGTGTTGGATGAGAGTGAGAGGGAAAAGGATACAAGGTAGTGGTCGGAGACTTGGAGGGGAGTTGCAATGAGGTTAGTGGAAGAACAGCATCTAGTAAAGATGAGGTCGAGCGTATTGCCTGCCTTGTGAGTAGGGGGGAGGTGAGAGGGTGAGGTCAAAAGAGGAGAGGAGTGGAAAGAAGGAGGCAGAGAGGAAAGAGTCAAAGGTAGACGTGGGGAGGTTAAAGTCGCCCAGAACTGTGAGAGGTGAGCCGTCCTCAGGAAAGGAGCTTATCAAGGCATCAAGCTCATTGATGAACTCTCCGAGGGAACCTGGAGGGCGATAAATGATAAGGATGTTAAGCTTGAAAGGGCTGGTAACTGTGACAGCATGGAATTCAAAGGAGGCGATAGACAGATGGGTAAGGGGAGAAAGAGAGAATGACCACTTGGGAGAGATGAGGATCCCGGTGCCACCACCCCGCTGACCAGAAGCTCTCGGGGTGTGCGAGAACACGTGGGCGGACGAAGAGAGAGCAGTAGGAGTAGCAGTGTTGTCTGTGGTGATCCATGTTTCCGTCAGTGCCAAGAAGTCGAGGGACTGGAGGGAGGCATAGGCTGAGATGAACTCTGCCTTGTTGACCGCAGATTGGCAGTTCCAGAGGCTACCGGAGACCTGGAACTCCACGTGGGTTGTGCGCGCTGGGACCACCAGAGTAGGGTGGCCGCGGCCACGCGGTGTGGAGCGTTTGTATGGTCTGTGCAGAGAGGAGAGAACAGGGATAAACAGACACATAGTTGACAGGCTACAGAAGAGGCTACGCTAATGCAAAGGAGATTGGAATGACAAGTGGACTACACGTCTCGAATGTTCAGAAAGTTAAGCTACGTAGCAAGAATCTTATTGACTAAAATGATTAAAATTATACAGTACTGCTGAAGTAGGCTAGCTGGCAGTGGGTGCGTTGTTGACACTACACTAATCAAGTCGTTCCGTTGAGTGTAATAGTTTCTGCAGTGTTGCTATTCGGGGGCTAGCTGGCTAGCTAGCAGTGTTGTTTACGTTACGTTGTGTTAAAAGAACGACAATGGCTGGCTAGCTAACCTAGAAAATCGCTCTAGACTACACAATTATCTTTGATACAAAGACGGCTATGTAGCTAGCTATGTAGCTAGCTACGATCAAACAAATCAAACCGTTGTACTGTAATGAAATGAAGTGAAAATGTGATACTACCTGTGAATGCGACCGGGTTGTTGAGTTCTATTCAGAAGACGTTGGCTAGCGTTGGCTAGCTGTTGGCTAGCTAGCAGAGTCTCCTACGTTAAGGACGACAAATAGCTGGCTAGCTAACCTCGGTAAATTAAGATAATCACTCTAAGACTACACACTCTAAACCTAAACAACACAATTATCTTGGATAAGAAGATACGAAGACAAAACATACATCCTGTTTGCAACAAGGCAAGGACTGGGGAGTTTTTCATGATAAAAAAAGAAGTGTCCACAGCAAAATTCTCAAGGAAAACCTGGTTCAGTCTGCTTTAATTCACCTTTCAGCAAGGACAATAACCTAAAGCAGAAGAAAATATACACTGGAGTTGCTTACCAAGAAGACAGTGAATGTTCCTGAGTGACCGAATTACAGTTGACTTAAATCTACTTGAACATCTATGGCAAGACCTGAAAATAGTTGTCTAAGCAATGATCAACAATCAATTTGACAGCTTGAAGAAATTTGAAAAGAACAGTAAGCAAATGTTGCACAATTAAAAGGTGTGGAAAGCTCTTAAGACTCACCCAGAAAGACACACAGCTGTAATCGCTGCCAAATATGCTTCTACAAAGTATTGTCTCAGGGGTGTGAATGCTCAGGGGTGTGAATACTTATGCAAATTATATATTTCTGTAATTCATTTGCAAAAAATTTGCAAAATCAAACATGTTTTTACTGATTGTGGGGTATTGTGTGTACATGGGTGAGGAAATATCTATTTAATCCATTTTGAATTCAGGGTTATTGTTATTATATATTTCATTCAGGAAAAATATGGAATAGGTCAAGGCACTAAAGACACTGACAAAGTGGTTGGCAAGTTTGCCAACATGAAGGAGAGGAGGATGACGTTTTTAAAACGGGACCCTGATTTGTAAATAGTTTGTTCAAGTGTTGGGATTATTATTTAGTTCTATTGAACGCATGATAATGGAATTTAACAAAATTGACTAGATTACATCAGACTACAACATGGGTATTTTGGCTGAGCAGTGACAACCTGGTGAGTGAAACATCCTTTTTGATTGGTCTTTGGTTAAGATGAAAGCAGTTGACATGTTATTACAGGCCCTCTTGCTCATCAACTCTTGACACCTATATGCAGGCCGTGTGCGTGTGTGACACTGTCTGCCTTGTGTTGCTTACGATGTGCCTCTTTTGTAGTTGTGACCTACTACTTTATCTTGGAATGTAGGCCTATGTCTGCTAAACGAGAGCTTCAGGCGTTGCGATGAATGGTTTTGATGAGTCGCCGCTTTGGTGCTGCTGACAACCTGCGGAGCTCTCCCGACCACTGCGCTTTTTAGAGCGACGTGTGCTGAAACATTCTATTGCGATTCACCGCCGACAGACAACCTGTGTCTGGCAAAGTGATACACTATCTGTATGTTTTATTGGAAATAGGCTTGCATGGCTCTATGTGATGATGTCCAATTTGTGTTTATGATAGCTGATATGGCCTCTCTTTTTTCCCTTCTATGATTTGGTTAGAAGGGCCCGTTGAGAGCGCCCCGCCCCCTCTGTGCTGGGACCTGCTCCAAGCCTGGTTCTGGGACAATAGCAGTAGGCTATGCGCAAATGTGCACAACAGGTACTAGCCTTTCTCTCAGCTTGTGACCATTTGATCTGAGTTGCCAATATTATGTTTCGATCTTGTAATTCAGTCTCCTTTTACCAACCATAGCTAGTGCAGCTGGGAGAGCATGGAGTAGCTAAAGTGGGACAGCATGGAGTAGCTAAAGTGGGACAGCATGGAGTAGCTAAAGTGGGACAGCGTGGAGTAGCTAAAGTGGGACAGCGTGGAGTAGCTAAAGTGGGACAGCGTGGAGTAGCTAAAGTGGGACAGCGTGGAGTAGCTAAAGTGGGACAGTCTTATAGGCTTTTCCAATGGAGGAAAGATATCAAGTTTACATTAGGGATCTCCTGTACTGGTTAGGTAGGGCTCTGGTTATTGTAGTACTATACCCTGTTCATTTTTTTGTAGTATTGTTAATTGAGTGTATTCAGATAAAGTGGGGAACTTTTTGCATTTTGGACACCATTATTATAGTCCTAATTGTACCCCAATGGGCTAATAGCCCAACACATTACGTATTTCAGGAATCTACACTTGTTTCATAATCACAAAATGTTATTGTCATTGGGGTACAAATAGGACCATAATAATGTTGTCCCAGTGTATGTAAACTGCTGTCCAGGCTATCAAATGCGAGAAAAACATTTTTATTTGACTCAGTGTAGACAAAATGGGTGTGTCATGCATCCTGTTAATATATCAACAAAGAAAACGTGTGTGTGATTTTAGAAATGTATCATGGGTTGGGTTTATATGTTGGATAGATGTCGAAAGAAGTGTCCCACTTTCTCCTCTCGTACATTTTTTTCGTCTAGTTTTCTGGCCTTGTGAGCGGGGTTTTGTGTAGTAATTGTTTTGGACATTTTAGGTAGACCTGGCAACCCTGCCAAACTGGTAGACTGCAGAAAAACAACAGAATTACCTGTCAAGCAAAAACAAAGCCACTTCGGCATCTGTAGGCATAGATTTCCCCTCCTTGAGGTTCCTCCATCTGGTAAAAGCTTCTCCGATATTAATCCGATTTCTGGATTTGTCCTTTAATTTTCTCCACTCAGAATCTCGATCGGGTTTCTTCTTCAGTGGTAAAAAGGGTGTAAAGATTATATTATTATTGGCCATAATTGGGCGCAATATAGACACTATTTAAAACTAAATCGAATGTATTAGAGACGGGTGTAAGGTTGGCATCCTTACAAATCTCTGCATTCCACCATTGTTTTCACCGCGGAAATGACCTAATATTTACGTCTTCCCGGGCCCCCATTCTTTAGTAGGGTTTAAGGGCGGTTGGCATCCAAACAGCGCATTACCGCCGCCTACTGTGCTGGGGTGTGGGCCAGAAACAGAAAGACGCTAAATCATACCTGCCAGCCCTGTTTCTCTTGGGACACTGTCTGAATCCAAAATTACCCCCTTCCCTCGCCCCTCCATTTGCAAGTTCACACGTGCCTCCGACATTTACACAAGTGTCCCAAAACGGAGGGAGTGAAAATTATAGTTTCAAAATACTGTCAGTACTTCCACCTTCCTGATGGACGCTGTATTGACCAAGCAGGCAATGGGAGACAACTGAGTAGAGTGCAAATATTAGGGGGTTTATTTTCCCAAACTTGAAATTGTTTACAAAGAGAAGATAAAAACCATAGTGCAGAAAAACTACTTAAAGGGTCTGTAAATGAATGAAAGTAAAAGTGTTCTTACAACTCAAACATAGATACATGTATAACTGAGGTCTACACAGCAGAACCAACTTATTCTTCAAGGTTTATTGGCAGACTAGTTTCAATGTCACATGCACAATGAAATGTCTTTCTTGCAAGCTCTAACCCCAACAATGCAGTAGTCAATAACAAATGTAATACTGAATATAACAAGGTAGAACAAAAACATGAGAAATAAGAACACGAAAAAGTAAGCAAGCAGTTCCAGCACCATATTTACAATGTGCAGGGACACTGTAGTGATAGGTAGATGTGTATAGGGTTAAGGTGACAAGGCATCGGGATAGAAGAAACAGTCCCAGCAGCACATACAGTGGGGAGAACAAGTATTTGATACACTGGCGATTTTGCTGGTTTTCCTACTTACAAAACATGTAGAGGTCTGTAATTTCAGAAAAATCCGGAAAATCACATTGTATGATTTTTAAGTAATTATTTTGCATTTTATTGTATGACATAGGTATTTGATCACCAACCAACCAGTAAGAATTCCGGCTCTCACAGACCTGTTAGTTTTTCTTTAAGAATCCCTCCTGTTCTCCACTCATTACCTGTATTAACTGCACCTGTTTGAACTTGTTACCTGTATAAAAGACACCTGTCCACACACTCAATCAAACAGACTTCAACCTTTCCACAATGGCCAAGACCAGAGAGCTGTGTAAGGACATCAGGGATAGAATTGTAGACCTGCACAAGGATTGCATGGGCTACAGGACAATAGACAAGCAGCTTGGTGAGAAGGCAATAACTGTTGGCGCAATTATTAGAAAAAGGAAGAAGTTCAAGATGACGGTCAATCATCCTTGGTCTGGGGCTCCATGCAAGATCTCACCTCGTGGGGCATCAATGATCATGAGGAAGGTGAGGGATCAGCCCAGAACTACACGGCAGGACCTGGTCAATGACCTGAAGAGAGCTGGGACCACAGTCTCAAAGAAAACCATTAGTAACACACTATGCCGTCGTGGATTAAAATCCTGCAGCGCACGCAAGCTGCAGCGCACGCAAGCCAGCGCATGTCCAGGCCCGTCTGAAGTTTGCCAATGACCATCTGGATGATCCAGAGGAGGAATGTGAGAAGGTCATGTGGTCTGATGAGACAAAAATAGAGCTTTTTGGTCTAAACTCCACTCACCATGTTTGGAGGAAGAAGAAGGATGAGTACAACCCCAAGAACACCATCCCAACCATGAAGCATGGAGGTGGAAACATCATTCTTTGGGATGCTTTTCTGCAATGGGGACAGGATGACTGCACCGTATTAAGGGGAGGATGGATGGGGCCATGTATCGCGAGATCTTGGACAACAACCTCCTTCCCTCAGTAAGAGCATTGAAGATGGGTCGTGGCTGGGTCTTCCAGCATGACAACTACCCGAAACACACAGCCAGGGCAACTAAGGAGTGGCTCCGTAAGAAGCATCTCAAGTTCCTGGAGTGGCCCAGCCAGTCTCCAGACCTGAACCCAATAGAAAATCTTTGTAGGGAGCTGAAAGTCCGTATTGCCCAGGGACAGCCCCGAAACCTGAAGGTTCTGGAGAAGGTCTGTATGGAGGAGTGGGCCAAAATCCCTGCTGCAGTGTGTGCAAACCTGGTCAAGAACTACAGGAAACATATGATCTCTGTAATTGCAAACAAAGGTTTCTGTACCAAATATTAAGTTCTGCTTTTCTGATGTATCAAATACTTATGTCATGCATTAAAATGCTATTTTTTGACAGCAGCATACCACCCTGCATACCACTGCTGGCTTGCTTCTGAAGCTAAGCAGGGTTGGTCCTGGTCAGTTCCTGGATGGGAGACCAGATGCTGCTGGAAGTGGTGTTGGAGGGCCAGTTGGAGGCACTCTTTCCTCTGGTCTAAAAACATATCCCAATGCCCTGTGTAGGGTGTTGTCTTTCGGATGTGATGTTAAACGGGTGTCCTGACTCTCTGAGGTCATTAAAGATCCCATGGCACTTATTGTAAGAGTAGGGGTGTTAACCCCGGTGTCCTGGCTAAATTCCTAATCTGGCCCTCAAACCATCATGGTCTACCAATAATCCCCAGTTTACAATTGGCTCATTCATCCCTCTCCCCTGTAACTATTCCCTAGGTTGCTTCTGCAAATGAGAATGTGTTCTCAGTCAATTTACCTGGATAAATAAAAATAAAAAAATACTTAAAAATCATACAATGTGATTTTCTGGATGTTTGTTTTAGATTCCATCTCTCACATTTGAAGTGTACCTATGATAACAATTACAGACCTCTACATGCTTTGTAAGTAGGAAAACCTGCAAAATCGGCAGTGTATCAAATACTTGTTCTCCCCACTGTATGATGATTGTATGTGAGCGGGTGTCCGTAGTCAGTATAAATGTATATGCATATTATATGTGTGTGTGTGTGTGTGTGAGTGAATGGAGTGAGTGTGTAGGGCCCTCTTGAGTGTGCAAAAATCAAATACAAGGGTCAACTCAGCCTGTTAGCCATTTAGTTAGCTATTTAGCATTCTTATGGCTTGGGGATAGAAGCTATTCAGGAGCCTGTTGGTGTCAGACTTCATGCACCGGCACAGCTTGCAATGTGGAAACAGAGAGAACAGTCTATGACTTGGGTGGCTGTAGTCTAACCGATAAGGTGTATTGCCGCCACCACCTACTGTGCGGGGTAGTAAGTAAAGTATCCCCCCAAAACATTTTGGATGAAAATATTCATACTAACTACCAAAAACAAAATGAACACAATTTTTTATGCTAAAATCACAGTCAAAATGTGATCCCTACACAGGCTCGGGAGCTTGGGAGGGCCGTACTTCTTCCATTTTCAGGCCCAGAACCTTTTCTGTCACAGCCACAATGATGTCCAATTTCCTGATTTATTTGACACTTGAAATTCCAAGAGTTAGTTACATCACAATATCAACTGTTAATCCTGAAATACCAACATGGGTGTTCTGTGGCTCTTCCCCATTTTTCCTCTGTGTGTTGTCTGGAAAACAGACTGGTTGCTTGCCCATGTCCTGTGGTGGTTGCAGCTCTGGCAGTGTTGGGTCACAGAGAGGCATGTCCTGTCTCCCTGCGACTGGATCACACTCTCACACCTGCACTGCTCACACCGCTGAAACAGCTGCAACAGACAGTTGATGTTCACAATGATAGATTTTTTATTTATTTTATCTTTATTTAACTAGGCAAGTCACTTATTTTCAATGACGGCCTAGGAACAGTGGGTTAACTGCCTGTTCAGGGGCAGAACGACAGATTTGTACCTTGTCAGCTTGGGGGTTTGAACTTGCAACCTTCCGGTTACTAGTCCAACACTCTAACCACTAGACTACCCTACCTATTTTTACATGCTTCCGCACTCACAGTCCCGTTCTGTGAGCGTCTGTGGCCTACTTGCACAGTGCCGTTCTGTGAGCATGTGTGGCCTACTTGCACAGTGCCGTTCTGTGAGCATGTGTGGCCTACTTGCACAGTGCCGTTCTTCACTTGATGCATATCTGGATCCAGCTGGTGACACGCATGCCTCGGTGCATGTTGTGTATAGCTCCCCTGTTGTTCAATACCATGGGGCCTTCTGCTCTCCTTACTGCCTCTGCATAAGAGACAGACTGAACTGCCCTGAATTTTGTCCACCTCCATCTCTCTCACCCTATTTGGGCATTCCGAGGATGTCACCTCATGTTCTCCTCCACAGTAACAACCCTTTATTCCTTTGCAATTCTTCCTTCCATCTGCAGACACTCCATCAGGGATGGGTAACTCCAGTCCACAGAGGGGCCTGATTGGTGCCACACTTTTGCCCCAGCTCTCTCTCTCTCACACACACACACACACACACACACACACACACACACACACACACACACACACACACACACACACACACACACACACACACACACACACACACACCTCCAATAATCAACTAATCATGATCTTCAGTTTAGAATGCAATTCATTTAAATCAGCTGTGTTTACTAGGGATGGGGTAAAAAATGTGACACCTCCCTCAGTAAAAAAAACTGAGGGAGATTTTTACCGAAGTTCTGTGACCAAACTTTGCATCTGCACAGTTCTTCCAGATAATGTGTTTTTGTTAACATGTCTATGTAAATGGTTAAAAGTAGTCAAATCAAATTGTATTGGTCACAAACACGTGTTTAGCAGATGTTATTGCGGGTCTAGCTCCAACAGTGCAGTAATATCTAACAAGTAATATCTAGCAATTTCACAACAATACACGCAAATTTAGGAATAGAATTAAGAATATATAAACATTTGGATGAGCATTGTCAGAGCAGCATAGACAAATACAGTAGAATAGAATACGGTATATGAGATGAGTAGGGCAAAATATGTAAACATTTATTAAAGTGACTAGTGTTCCAATTATTAAAGTGGCCAGTGATTTCAAGTCTGTATATAGGGCAGCAGCCTCTAAGGCGCTAGTGATGGCTATTTAACAGTCTGATGGCCTTGAGATTGAAAAACAGCTTCTGTCTCTTGGTCCCAGCTTTGTTGCACCTGTACTGACCTCGCCTTCTGGATGATAGGGAGTGAACAGGCAGTGGCCGGGTGGTTGTTGTCCTTGAGGATCTTTTTGGCCTTCCTGTGACATCGGGTGCTCTAGGTGTCCTGGAGGGCAGGTAGTTTGCCCTCTGTGATGCGTTGGGCAGACCGCACCACCCTCCGCTGTTTCCTTAAGTCCACGATCAGCTCCTTCTGTTTTGTTGACATTTGGTGAGGGTTATTTTCCTGGCAACACACTCCCAGGGCCCTCACCTCCTCCCTGTAGGCTGTCTCGCCATTGTTGGTAATCAGGCCTACTACTGTTGTGTCGTCTGCAAACTTGATGATTGGGTTGGAGGCATGTGTGGCCACGCAGTCATGGGTGAACAGGGAATAGAGGAGGTGGCTGAGCATGCACCCTTGTGGGGCCTCTCTTCAGGATCAGCAAAGTGGAGGTGTTGTTTCCTTCCTACCTTCACCACCTGAGGGCAGCCCGTCAGGAAGTCCAGGACCCAGTTGCACAGGGCAAGGTTCAGACCCAGGGCCCCAAGCTTAATGATGAGCTTGAAGGGTACTATGGTGTTGAATGCTGAGCTGTAGTCAATGAATAGCATTCTTAAATAGCTATTCCCTTTGTCCAGATGGGATAGGGCAGTGCAATGGCAGTCTGTGGCTCTATTGTTCAGTTACCTTTGCTTACTTGTGTACAGGAACAATGGTGGACACCTTGAAGCATGTGGGGACAGCAGACTGGGATGGGAGAGATTGAAGATTGAATATGTCAGCAAACTCTCCAGCCAACACGCTTAAATGTCTTACTCATGTCGGCCAAGGAGAGCCCACAGTCCTTGGTAGCTGGCCGAGTCCTAGTGCATAGAGTTGCATGGTTTGTTAAACTTTTAAAATCAATGGTTTGTATTTAGCCTACCTTTTAAGTGAAAAATCAGTGTCTGAGCGCAATTCCTTTACCATGGAATTGCTTGTATGCAAAACATTTGAGGGCATCTCATATAAATTCCGGTCGGTGTTGTGCTGAAAATCTCCCCCTTGCCAGATTTCTCTCCCCCTAGTAGACGTGAAAGCGCACAAACTCAATTCTTCATCCCTGCGACTTGCTTGCTAGTTGAGATCTCTGCTCTTCACCCCGTTGTGAATTTCTGCGTAATTTCTGAGGGGGGTGCGTTTCGTTTTTTATTTTTTTATAGCGGTTTGATCGCGGGGGAGGCACACTAGTAATGTCTGCCATTTTCGTTTTGGCTATTTGTTTCAAGTGTAGTGTATAAATAAATCACTTTGCCAAATACTTTCTATAGAACAAACTTCACGTCAACCGACATTAATAATGGATGTGTGTTATATTAAACATAAAGGAGGGAGTAAAATGTAGGCTAGCAATAAACATTTCTGAACAACTACCAATCGAATAAGACATGGGAGAGATTACTAATTTTTGCAGAGATTTTTTTACAGACGAATACACTTAAAACAAATAACCAAACCAAAAAGTGCAGATATTACTAGTGCCTCCCCCGCGATCAAACCGCCATAAAATAAAAACGCAGCCTAAAGGGAACATTGACAGCTGCCTTGAAGGACACAAATCAAATAAGTGCTACTCCTACTAAGATCAGTGAAATGTCAACTAAACTGACAACGGAGCGAAGAGCAGAAACCTCAACCAGTAAGTAAATCGCAGCGATGAGGAAGGGGAGAGAGAATTTTACGCGCCATCGTAAAAACGAAACACTTAAATTTACTCGGGTCTGTCCTCATGACTTGTCGTTCTGCTTCTTGGCTGCTGATGGAATAATTTAACATTTTAAAGCGGTCTCTGGTGGTGCAGGATTACTGAGGTATAAAATTAACGGATGCTTCTGGGAGTCAGCCATGTTGACAGACGTCTAAATATAGGGATAGTTAAAGGACTAATTCAAAGATATTTATAACGAATCCCTTTATCGCTGTGACTCAGCTGAGTTTTCTTCGATGTCAAGGCGGTCCGCAAACAATCGTTTACGTGCATTCCGCCACCTACTGAATGTAGGCACAGAGCAAGAGCTATGCATTCTTCTTTGGGTTTTATGGCGAACGACACTCAAAAGGTGAAGTGTCGCTCTCAACTGGACTGGGGGTAAAATAAATGACTAAATAAACATTCTAGCCAATGAGAGGGCAGATATGTGTGAGAACAACAAGCACAACTCCATTATAAAATTGTTTTTCTCCAAGTTTCCAAAATGCAACATGCTCCCACTTATCAGTAAATTCATATGGATATAAACATGATGAAACTTCAATTCAATCAAATTAAACATAATAGCAAATAAAACAAATCATTTTATGTTTATTTTTATGTAACCTTTATTTAACTGTTGACCAAATTCAACACTTCCACTGGTTAACACTATTTTCTTACTGACAGACTTTAGAGCGGAATCAAGCCTCTTGCTTCCTCGCTGGTTATATCCAAGATGAGTTTATCTCTGTGCTTCTTAACTAGTGGGCCGGTCCAGCCAGGAGAATTCAAAATGCAATATATCAGTCAATAACATCTGTGGGGAGGAAATTCTTTGTAACATATTCACTTCACAAACCTATCAGATTTTTCTTGACATTTGATGATGTAGAACAGTGAAAAACATTTTCATGAACAATATATATCTTTAAACCAAAACTGTAGAAGTGAAAAAACAACAGCCTCAAGAGTTCTAAGTAATGTTCAAAGCCAAAACATTATGGTCATGACAAAACCGATAAGACTTATTTTAATGACACCGTCAGGTGCCTCCTGGTTCTGGTCTGGTTCTCTCTGGGGTGGTGATGATAATGTATCCAGCTTTTCAACAGCAGTGTCCACATGTATCTCTCCTAGAGGCTTCTACCAGTGCCCCCTCCACTACCTTTCCCTTTACTCCCTGTCTTCTCCTCTTCCTCCAGGTCAAAGTCAGAATCACTCTCATTCTGACGCTCCTCCTCCTCAGGGTCATAGTTCCACTGTCGCCTGCTCCTCCGCTCTCGCACCTCCCTCCCTCCCCACTCTTTCCCCTTTGTGATAGCGTGTGACGAGGTTCTTGAGGCTGACGTTGTGGTTAAAGCTCTTGTCGCAGCGCTGGCATTTGAAGGGCCTCTCCCCAGTGTGGACGCGCAGGTGGGACTTCAGCTGGCTGAGCTGGGCAAAGGAACGCTGGCACACCTGACACCTAGCAGGAGCAGAACGTAATGGAAAACATTAACACTTTGCAGTTCAGCTGATAATACAAACAAACAAAACATATATTTCAGAGGGAGATGTGTTCAGTATCAAACAGAGAATGCAGTATAAAACATCTACCTGAAAGATTTGTTGTTACTGTGGCTCAGCTCGTACCTCTCAAGCTTGCTAAGTTGGGGGAATTCCTTGTAGCACGTGTTACAAATGTCTCTTGGACTCATGCTCTCTGAGATAGTGGTTCCGTTTCAAGATGTTGTAAAATCCCCAGGGGAATTTGACCCGGGGGTGGTCCTTCTCGTGGGTCCGCTTGTCTTCCCTGGCCTTAAAGTGCTTGAGGCAGAACTTACAGGAGTAGACATGCTCTTGACGGTGAAGCCTCTGGTGATGCTTGAGGCCAGCTTCATCCACGCAGCGCTTCCCACAGACAGAACAGCTTGAACTTGTTCACACTGGTGCTCCACACTGAGTAACGTTGAGATGAGGATGCCACAGTCTGGACAGAGAAGCCGTGAGCGTTTGGAGTGCTCTCAACGGACGTGCTCCTCATAACTTGTCAAACCCAACAGGCTCCTCGGGCTGGCCATCACACACACAGCTTCTTGTGTCGGCGTGGAGTGTAGGTTGGCTCGTCGCTCTGTATCTCGCACGCCGTCGCTCGCTCGCAGAATCTAAAGATACCTCCGGCTCCACTGAGGGTTCACACTCAGCATTAGCCTGCTGCTCCTCTCTGCTGGGCAGTCCCTTCATCTGTCTGTCTCTCATCTCCTTTTTCCTCCTCTAGGTACAGAGCCCTTTCCTCCCTGTTGGGTGCAGTGTTTGCATCACTTTACTGTAGAACCTCAGTCACCTCCATCACCAGAGAGCCAGTCAGCTCCAGTTCCCCCTTCTCAAACACCATGGCAGCCAACAGCTTCTTCTCTTCCTCGCTGTAGGAGGCAACACTTCTAGTCTCCTGCTTCACAGACCCGTTCCTCTCCATCCTCAGGGAACAACTGTTGTCTAAGTCTTTGTATTCACGCAGC
The DNA here is from genome assembly GCF_021184085.1 of Oncorhynchus gorbuscha. Classification (NCBI taxonomy): domain Eukaryota; kingdom Metazoa; phylum Chordata; class Actinopteri; order Salmoniformes; family Salmonidae; genus Oncorhynchus; species Oncorhynchus gorbuscha. The sequence goes on from NW_025744684.1 coordinate 886,244, forward strand.
AGGCCCACTGACACTTCACTCACCTAATCAAAGGAAAACAGAGAACAGTGTTATTGGCTACATGATGTAGTGTGTTTGATTCATATACAGTGCCTTGCGAAAGTATTCGGCCCCCTTGAACTTTGCGACCTTTTGCCACATTTCAGGCTTCAAACATAAAGATATAAAACTGTATTTTTTGGTGAAGAATCAACAACAAGTGGGACACAATCATGAAGTGGAACGACATTTATTGGATATTTCAAACTTTTTTAACAAATCAAAAACTGAAAAATTGGGCTTGCAAAATTATTCAGCCCCCTTAAGTTAATACTTTGTAGCGCCTGGGGTAATGTCTATCAGTTTTGCACATCGAGAGACTGAATTTTTTCCCATTCCTCCTTGCAAAACAGCTTGAGCTCAGTGAGGTTGGATGGAGAGCATTTGTGAACAGCAGTTTTCAGTTCTTTCCACAGATTCTCAATTGGATTCAGGTCTGGACTTTGACTTGGCCATTCTAACACCTGGATATGTTTATTTTTGAACCATTCCATTGTAGATTTTGCTTTATGTTTTGGATCATTGTCTTGTTGGAAGACAAATCTCCGTCCCAGTCTCAGGTCTTTTGCAGACTCCATCAGGTTTTCTTCCAGAATGGTCCTGTATTTGACTCCATCCATCTTCCCATCAATTTGAACCATCTTCCCTGTCCCTGCTGAAGAAAAGCAGGCCCAAACCATGATGCTGCCACCACCATGTTTGACAGTGGGGATGGTGTGTTCAGAGTGATGAGCTGTGTTGCTTTTACGCCAAACATAACGTTTTGCATTGTTGCCAAAAAGTTCAATTTTGGTTTCATCTGACCAGAGCACCTTCTTCCACATGTTTGGTGTGTCTCCCAAGTGGCTTGTGGCAAACTTTAAACAACACTTTTTATGGATATCTTTAAGAAAGGGCTTTCTTCTTGCCACTCTTCCATAAAGGCCAGATTTGTGCAATATACGACTGATTGTTGTTGTTAAAGTTCTTATCTGCAACCTAGGTTAAAAATAATGACTTATTTTCAACCTAGCCTGCAAACTAGCCCTGCAGGTCTTGTGGTGGCCAACAGGGCTTAATAGCAGAGATACTTATAAGGAGGGCCGCAGAGCTATAGGGGGTGGTGGGGACATTACTTGTCTGAGTAAGTGAGTGAGAGCTACCCTTTAAACTCATTATTTGATCAAATAATGTTATGGGAAACACTGTTCATTATGTTTTCATGCTTAGTGAGCTTTTGCATTGTTAATGAATCACTTAGTGTTGATATCTCAATCGTGTGTGTGTGTCATCGTTAGAGGTAAGAAGACAGGAACATATAAAATATAGAATATTGCCCTCATTTATCATCATACATCTACAAATAAAATAGACTGAGCGTAATTTAAAACAATGTTTTATTAAATCATAAATTCAACATCCCAAAAGTGCATAGGGGTTGCTATCAAATTTAAAAAACTCCACATTTTAAAAGTCAAGAATGTTCAATCTAAGGAGAAAATAATTAATCATGTTCCTCGTGCAGTAGCTTCTCATAACCTATGGCTTGTGGCTGAATGAGATACAGCTCTCCTCATAATAACCATTTCTAGTCACACCCTGGATACAACTTCATCATCATATTAGTATTTGCTGATGATCTCCTTAGCAAGTGCAATGTAAGCTGTCATGGCATCCTCCTTGGACATACCTAGAAAATAAGAACACAAATACAACATTTACATTTTTTATTTAACCTTTATTTAACCAGTAAAAGCCCATTGAGACCCAGAGTCTCTTTTTCAAGGGAGACCTGGCCAAAAAGGCAGTAACAATCAATACACTACAGAATTAAAACATACAAGAATACAACATGATCCAGACTAAAAAAGCACTTACACTCCTCCGTAACAGAGTCTCCCGTCAATATTTTAAATTAATTCAGTGGCACTAACATATCTAGATGAAGCATGGATTGGAGATTATTCTCTTCTTGTGCACCAGATGGTGCACAAGAAGAGAAGGCAGTCTTGCCTAATACTGTCAATGTCCTGGGGACTTTTAAGTAGCAACCACCTAGCAGACCAGGAATGGTAACTGCTGGTGGTGAAGGAGACCAGACTACAGAGGGAGTTTACCAAAAAGGGCTTTGTAGATGAACACATACAAATGGATATTTCTGTGCATATAAAGTGAGGTCCAACCCACCATTTGGTACAATGTGCAATGGTGGGTGAGTGACTTGGCATTTGTAATAAAGCGCAAGGATGCATGATAAACAGAGTCCAGTCTCTGTAAGACGGAGGTTGTGTGCATATACAACAAGTCACCATAATCAATTACAGAGAGAAAAGTGGCCTGAACAAGCTTCTTTCTAGCCATAAGCGGGAAGCAAGCCTTATTACTAAGATAAAAACCCAATTTCAATTTAAGCTTTGTCACAAGATTATCCACATGAACTTTAAAGGACAACTTGTCATCCAACCAAATACCTAGATATTTGTAGGATGACACTTTTCAATGGATAAGCCACCAGATGTGACAATGCTAACATTCTCTGGCAGAGTTCTAGCTCTGGTAAAGGTCATTCATTTAGTTTTTTGTATATTCAAGACCAGTTTGAGGCCATAAAGGGAGGCCTGCAGTGACTGAAAGCAGTCTGGAGCTCTTCAACCAGAGAAGGAGTACATGAATATATAACTGTATCATCTGCATATAGATGTAACTTTGCTGGTTGCATCCCATTTCCCAAATCATTAATACAAAGGAGCTAAAATGGAACCCTGGGGCACACCTCTATTAATCTCAAGAAAGCTAGACTTGTAATTGTCAGTTATACACATTGTGTTCTGTCAGAAAGATAGTTCCTAAACCAATTTACTGCCCCTTCACTGAGACCAATGTTTCTGAGTCTAGCTAGCAATAGTTCATCATCAACTGAATCAAAGGCCATTGATAAATCCACAAACAGAGCAGCACAATGTTGCTTTTTATCAAGTGCATTAATGATGTCATTTGCCACCCACTGCCATAGCTGCAGTTGTGGTGCTGTGCCCTGATCTAAAGCCAGACTGAACCTCACTCAGTATGTTATTTTCAATTAAGAGTTTTTTTTTTTAAAACTACGAGTTCACTAGGGATTCATAGACCTTGGCCAGGATAGGGAGTTTAGAGATAGGATGATAGTTATTGGCATCTGAGGGATCTCCACCCTTTAGCAGTGGAAGGACATAAGCGGATTTCAAAATGCTGGGTGTGGAATTGGTCAAGAGACTCAAGTGTGAGCCACAGGTCCAGTAATAATACCAGCTGCTATCTTTAAGAGGTAGGGATCCAGGTTGTCTGGACCTGCAAACTTTTTAGTGTCTATAGCCTTTAATGCTTCATAGACCTCAGTATAACAAACAGGCTCAAAGTTAAAATGGTTCACGAGGGCCTATATCATAGTTGACTGTAACAGAGGCCTGGGACCCACCATTATCAAAAACTGAACCAGCAGATATGAAGTGCTTGTTAAAACCCCTACAATATGGGCTGTATCCTTCACTTCATTAGAATCTATCATTAAATGGTCAGGAAGGCCAGGGGATACATTAGAATCTCTCATTAAATGGTCAGGAAGGCCAGGGGATACATTAGAATCTATCATTAAATGGTCAGGAAGGCCAGGGGATACATTAGAATCTATCATTAAATGGTCAGGAAGGCCAGGGGATACATTAGAATCTATCATTAAATGGTCAGGAAGGCCAGGGGATACATTAGAATCTATCATTAAATGGTCAGGGGAAGGCCAGGAAGGGGATACATTAGAATCTATCATTAAATGGTCAGGAAGGCCAGGGGATACATTAGAATCTATCATTAAATGGTCAGGAAGGCCAGGGGGAATCTATCATTAAATGGTCAGGAAGGAGGGGATCTATCATTAAATGGTCAGGAAGGCCAGGGGATACATTAGAATCTATCATTAAATGGTCAGGAAGGCCAGGGGGAATCTATCATTAAATGGTCAGGAAGGCCATTAGAATCTATCATTAAATGGTCAGGAAGGCCAGGGGATACATTAGAATCTATCATTAAATGGTCAGGAATCTATCATTAAATGGTCAGGAAGGCTAGGGGATACATTAGAATCTATCATTAAATGGTCAGGAAGGCCAGGGGATACATTAGAATCTATCATTAAATGGTCAGGAAGGCCAGGGGATACATTAGAATCTATCATTAAATGGTCAGGAAGGCCAGGGGATACATTAGAATCTATCATTAAATGGTCAGGAAGGCCAGGGGATACATTAGAATCTATCATTAAATGGTCAGGAAGGCCAGGGGATACATTAGAATCTATCATTAAATGGTCAGGAAGGCCAGGGGATACATTAGAATCTATCATTAAATGGTCAGGGGATACATTAGAATCTATCATTAAATGGTCAGGAAGGCCAGGGGGAATCTATCATTAAATGGTCAGGAAGGAGGGGATCATTAGAATCTATCATTAAATGGTCAGGAAGGCCAGGGGATACATTAGAATCTATCATTAAATGGTCAGGAAGGCCAGGAATACATTAAATGGAAAGGGGGATACATTAGAATCTATCATTAAATGGTCAGGAAAGGGGATACATTAGAATCTATCATTAAATGGTCAGGAAGGCCAGGGGATACATTAGAATCTATCATTAAATGGTCAGGAAGGCCAGGGGATACATTAGAATCTATCATTAAATGGTCAGGAAGGGGATACATTAGAATCTATCATTAAATGGTCAGGAAGGGGGATACATTAGAATCTATCATTAAATGGTCAGGGGATACATTAGAATCTATCATTAAATGGTCAGGAAGGCCAGGGGATACATTAGAATCTATCATTAAATGGTCAGGAAGGCCAGGGGATACATTAGAATCTATCATTAAATGGTCAGGAAGGCCAGGGGATACATTAGAATCTATCATTAAATGGTCAGGAAGGCCAGGGGATACATTAGAATCTATCATTAAATGGTCAGGAAGGCCAGGAAGAATCTATCATTAGAATCTATCATTAAATGGTCAGGAAGGCCAGGGGATACATTAGAATCTATCATTAAATGGTCAGGGGATACATTAGAATCTATCATTAAATGGTCAGGGGATACATTAGAACCTATCATTAAATGGTCAGGAAGGCCAGGGGATACATTAGAATCTATCATTAAATGGTCAGGAAGGCCAGGGGATACATTAGAATCTATCATTAAATGGTCAGGAAGGCCAGGGGATACATTAGAACCTATCATTAAATGGTCAGGAAGGCCAGGGGATACATTAGAATCTATCATTAAATGGTCAGGAAGGCCAGGGGATACATTAGAATCTATCATTAAATGGTCAGGAAGGCCAGGGGGATACATTAGAATCTATCATTAAATGGTCAGGAAGGCCATTAAATGGGGATACATTAGAATCTAGAATCATTAAATGGTCAGGAAGGCCAGGGGATACATTAGAATCTATCATTAAATGTCAGGAAGGCCAGGGGATACATTAGAATCTATCATTAAATGGTCAGGGGATACATTAGAATCTATCATTAAATGGTCAGGAAGGCCAGGGGATACATTAGAATCTATCATTAAATGGTCAGGAAGGAAGGCTATCATTAAATGGTCAGGAAGGCCAGGGGGATACATTAAATTAGAATCTATCATTAAATGGTCAGGAAGGCCAGGGGATACATTAGAATCTATCATTAAATGGTCAGGAAGGCCAGGGGATACATTAGAATCTATCATTAAATGGTCAGGAAGGCCAGGGGATACATTAGAATCTATCATTAAATGGTCAGGAAGGCCAGGGGATACATTAGAATCTATCATTAAATGGTCAGGAAGGCCAGGGGATACATTAGAATCTATCATTAAATGGTCAGGAAGGCCAGGGGATACATTAGAATCTATCATTAAATGGTCAGGAAGGCCAGGGGATACATTAAATTAGAATCTATCATTAAATGGTCAGGAAGGCTATCATTAAAGGGGATACATTAGAATCTATCATTAAATGGTCAGGAAGGCCAGGGGATACATTAGAATCTATCATTAAATGGTCAGGAAGGCCAGGGGATACATTAGAATCTATCATTAAATGGTCAGGAAGGGGATACATTAGAATCTATCATTAAATGGTCAGGAAGGCCAGGGGATACATTAGAACCTATCATTAAATGGTCAGGAAGGCCAGGGGATACATTAGAATCTATCATTAAATGGTCAGGAAGGCCAGGGGATACATTAGAATCTATCATTAAATGGTCAGGAAGGCCAGGGGATACATTAGAATCTATCATTAAATGGTCAGGAAGGCCAGGGGATACATTAGAATCTATCATTAAATGGTCAGGAAGGAATCTATCCAGGAAGGGATACATTAGAATCTATCATTAAATGGTCAGGAAGGCCAGGGGATACATTAGAATCTATCATTAAATGGTCAGGAAGGCCAGGGGATACATTAGAATCTATCATTAAATGGTCAGGAAGGCCAGGGGATACATTAGAATCTATCATTAAATGGTCAGGAAGGCCAGGGGATCTATCATTAAATTAGGGGAATTCTATCATTAAATGGTCAGGAAGGCCAGGGGATACATTAGAATCTATCATTAAATGGTCAGGAAGGCCAGGGGATACATTAGAATCTATCATTAAATGGTCAGGAAGGCCAGGGGATACATTAGAATCTATCATTAAATGGTCAGGAAGGCCAGGGGATACATTAGAACCTGACACTGAATTGATTCGCTTCCAGAACTTGGTAGGGTTGTTTAGGTTCTTTGTGACTGCATTTAAATAGTCATCTGATTCGGACTTCCTGATCAATCCTGGGCATTTGTTTCTTAGGCTCTGAAGGAGGCCCAGTCAAAAGGAGCATTTGTATGTCTAGCTTGAGCCCAATAGATTTCTCTTTCTAATGAATTCTGCTAAGTTCTCTGAAAACCAGGGATTGTTCCTTCCACATTTCTTCACAGGGGTATGCTTATCACAAATATCATGTAAAAATAGTCCCAGGCAGTGTCAACATCGGGAATTAGACTTACTGTCAATATTATGGTACAGATCATGTAAGAACGAAAGCTTGCTCATCAAACTGTCTAACATTTATTTTAAAAATACAGCGGGGTTTGGTCACTTTTGTATTTCTAACAAGCAATTGCACAGTGATCACTAACATCATTACAGAATATCCCAGTCGATGTGTATTTGTGAGGGGTATTCGTTAGAATAGTGTCCGATAGCGTTGATTTGTTAGGTGCTCTGGGATTCGGTCTTGTAGGCGCATTCATTAATTGAGCTAGATTCAGAGAGTCACACAGTTCTTTAAAAGAGTCAGATACAGATGTAAGCATGTCCCAGTTCAAATCTTCTAAAATAATTAATTCGGGGTCATTTAGCTTGTGCAGGACATCAGAAAGAGAGTTGAGAGCGTCTCCCGAAGCCGAGGGCGGTCTGTAGCAGCCGACTACAGTGATGTGGGAGTCCTTATATATGTTCACTTTAACCGCAAGCAATTCAAAATGTTTGGCTATGGTAATCGAGAGAATTTCAGAGGCGTTAAACTCGGATTTAACGTAAATTGAAACCCCTCGTCCTTTACTAATCCGATCCGTTCTAAAAACCGTGTATCCATCAATAGAAATCCAGTTATTTGACACATTTCTTTAGCCAAGTTTCTGATGAAACCATTACGTCTGCATTTGACGTTTTGGCCCATATTCTAATCGTGTCTATTTAAAAATATATTCTTCTGACATTGACAGGCAAGAGGCCTAAACCTGCTCTCTTTTTAAAATGATAGGGGAGTCGGTAAAGATTGCATAGTATCTACCGGCCCAGGGTTTGGTCTCACATTACCAGAGATCATCAATAAAAGCACAACAATATATCTCAATTGCCCAATACGTGAGGACTTGGCGAAGCCAGCACCATTGTCAATAAAACAAACAGAGTTTTTCAACACATACAAAAAAGTAATTCAATAGTTTGAGATTTTGGAAGTATGCCATCAAGTGTAGGTCCAGTTGCATTTGAGAGTGGTACACATGTAATTACAGAGAGAGACCAAGTTCCTGGTGGTCTCGTCGGAGTGTTTGCGAATTGTAAATTGTAGGGCACAACGCGAAGATAATTCACTCACTCATTGATCATTCAGCCTATTTAATCCAGGATGACATGGAGTAAAGTGCAGGCACAGTAACAGATACATAATAATGCCGGTTTTATAGGTATTTCGGCACAGGTGTGCAACGACCAGTAGACGTTGTGTATAACATGGTAGATTTTCCCACCGCCCACGGTGCATCAGGTTTTCCAATCCGATAACCGCTTTTCCACTCCTAGTCGTCAATGCGCACCTGCGCTCGCGTAGCATATCAACCCTCCATCGGGCGGCAGGGTAGCCTAGTGGTTACAGCGTTGGACTAGTTCAAACCCCCGAGCTGACAAGGTACAAATCTGTCGTTCTGCCCCTGAACAGGCAGTTAACTCACTGTTCCTAGGCCGTCATTGAAAATAAGAATTTGTTCTTAACTGACTTGCCTAGTAAAATAAAGGTCAAATGTTTTAAAAAATGGTGATTGCAGCCTTCAATGCCAAGTACAATCTCTAGATGGGGGTTATCATTACCCCTTGCTGTAGCATTCTGTTCACTAAATGTTCATCATTGATTAGAATGTTCCAAAGACTAAAACAAGGGTATAGGATGGAGGGCTAGTGTGGAGGCGATTCCTTTTTTACATTCTGAGAAGACAACATCTTTTTATTTTACCTTTCCTAGAATCCCAGGCCTCCCACTTGGCTTTTCCCTTCATGTCTAACATGCCTGGCTTGTCTGTGGAGAACAAGAGAGGACAGTATTTAGGACATCAGTGGTGACTGGTAAAAAAAAAAATGAAGAGAACTTCAGAGAACCAGACCAGATTTAAGGTTAGGCTTTATGTTTTATTGTCCTACCAATACTATACAATATATACAATACTATCTGATATAGCCATTTTGGTAAGCAGTTTTCTGATATCTGGGAGATATGCGCCATATCTACCCAGAATTTGCTAAAATAATTGTTATTCTCTCCATGTAATGGTCCTTTCACTTGTGTATGTTCTGTACAATGATGTATTTCAATTAGCATGTTTTAAGTGGCACCAAGAAAATTCCATACCAATGTTGATGTCTCCAAATATGGCCTGCTTATACAGACCATACATGTCCAGCAGCTCCTGGTCTGAAGGTCTGGACTTCACCTTCTTCACATCATCTGCTACTCGCTCAAACTCTGCCTGCATAGAGAGATGGAAGAATGGAGGGAAAGGGACAGATGGGAAAACAATACAGCACAGAAACTCCAGAATGTAACCTAATCTACAGCACTACAGCCTATTACTGCCCACTACTGAGCAGCCAAACAGTGGGTCCTTATTCCATTTAGACCTGTCGATGCCAATTTGTTCACATGAATAATCTACTTTACACAGATCTCCAATCAAAAAAAACAGCAAGGCTAAATAGGACAATGGGCACATTCATCTTATCAAAAAGGAAACCCCCAAACTAATTTATGTTCCACATTCAGTTTTAATAAATCAAAAATACTATTTGGTTGTACATTCATTCAATCTGACTACAGTGTTAAGTTGGCCCAAAACCAACCAGAAGATGGTTGACCCTGTAAAATCATCTGGTTGTTTCAACTTTCTTCTGGTTGGTTTTAACTTTCAACTTTCTTCTGGTTGGTTTTGGGCCAACTTACATTGTAGTAAGATCAAATGAATGTACAACCAAAATAAAAATGGGGTGTACAGTGCATTCAGAAAGTATTCAGACCCCTTCCCTTTTTCCACATTTTGTTACGTTGCAGCCTTACTCTAAAATTGATTAAATAATTTCACCTCTCATCAATCTACACACAATACCCCACAATGACAAAGTGAAAACAGGTTTTTGACATTTGTGCACATTTTATAAAAAACAGATATCACATTTACATAAGTATTCAGACCCTTCACTCAGTGCTTTGTTGAAGCACCTTTGGCAGCGATTACAGTCTAGGTAATTATTTGGTGAAAGCCACAGGCCTTTAAAATGAAATAATTCAACAACAATGTCTCTGTCACTAACAAATGGAGTCATGGGTGGTAACTCTACCATTCCCTCAAAAAGAAAAGGCACCATGTGAAATATGCAAATTATGCTTTAAACCCAAAACAGTGTAACAGTGTTTTTGTTTAATACTAATAGGAGTTAACTCTTGATCAACACTAGTGTTGAACAGAAATAACACATAATTCATTATCTCATAGTGTTACATTTGAGTAACACTGACAAGTTTAATGCAGTGTTAATTATTTACACTTTCGGAGTGTTACATTTAAGTGTTATAACAAAAGTACTTTTTACACTCTGTAGAATGGGACCATATATACTCTGAGATAGTGATACAATTAACTCTTTAAGTGTTGATTTAACGCTGCAAAATGTGCTTTGTACATAGTGGGAGCAGCACAGAAACAACATTATTGCTTAATTATAATACGTAGTACAGGCAATGTTTAATTCTAATAGGTTACAGTAGCCTAGCTATTATTGGTCTTGGAAGCATGACGGCACTACATACTTAGTCTGTAGAAACATTAATATTTGATCTCAAGGGCCTCTGTTGATGACGGCAGCTGGTATCCAATACACCCCTGCATCCTTGCGCATCATTCCGAGATGGCCAGCAAATCGAGCTCTAAATTTCATACGCACTTAAAACAATATACAGCCACGACTCAGTAAATAAAGAACATAACGGTAAACGTAGTCTATATGTGTATGTACAAGCCTACCTACCACCAGCTACCACATCAGTCGACCAATCGCATCTCTTATAAAAACGTAGGCCTAACCCCGTTATCTAGATCGACTCATCACTTAGATAGATGTGTCCGCCAAGTGTGCAGGGAAAACATAGCCTACCTGAAGAGACATCTCGCAAAGTTCAACTCCGTAGGCTACTGTAGGTAGTATTAGCCCAAAGTGTCCTCTCGGCTGTGTGAATAGCTCTGACTGCAGCTGTAACAGGCTGGGAGATTACAGTAAATATCCGTCAACGTCTCCGGAGTCGGGACCGCAGTGGGGTGGATAGACAGCTGATTGGCTGACCAAACATGCTGGACGTGGCGCGTGAAGGACGCTAAAATAAAATAAGATTTAAAAAGGACACTCGCATCAATGCAAGTCAATATTGGATTTTTCGCGTTTCATGACCAAATCATACTGTATAAAATTGATTGTGTAGGTCAATTAATATTCTGATTATAGGGACAATTCACTTGGATTGAATTTGTGGCATGTTTAGCATTTGGAGGCAGTGTTAGGTAAACATATATATTTTGTCATTTGGATGTAGAAACAGTGATTCATGGAGGATGAGAGATGGTAGGCTGCCATCCTACTGGAGCTCAGCTGGACTCCACTCAGTTTTAATTCAGCAGTCTTTGGTTCTGGTTCAGAAGACTGTGCATCTGAGGGTCTGATTCAGGAGACTGAAGGCTTGGTAGCATCCAGTGGTTTCCAGTGGTTCTGATGGGTCATATGCTTTGTAGCTAGTGTTTAAGTGGCTTTGGTTTTTCTTAGTAAATTGTTAATATAATATAAGATTGTTTGGTGGCCTTTTGCTCGCGGCCGAATAGATTAGCTATTTGAGCGTTTGAGGGGCGTGGCTATGTTGTAACGTCATCAACCGCAGACATACAATATGGCTGCGCCCATGGACACAGCACATTAGTTGTGCGCACTGACCTACAGCTGCTTTTTTAATTGTTATAATTGAGGTAAAAACTCGACGACTGTGGGTATATATGTAACTATGGCAGTTTGTCAGCTCGATATGTTTAATTTAGGTTTGTTTGCTAACTTGTTAAAACTACTCGCTATATCTATAGACATGAAGGGAAATGTGTCTGTCGCTGAATAACTAGTTAGCCAACTAGCTAGCTAAGTGATGTGTAGTAGTGATAGAGGGGGAAACATTGTTACAGGGCAAACTTACTACCTTTACATACAGGTTAGAGGACCACAGTACAGAGCCCGTATTTTACTTTATCTGACAATGTAATCTGATGGAAGATCTACCCTCATAGCCAAAGTCTGTAGTGATATATATATATATGTTTTTGGTGTTAGTTTTTATGGCAAAGGTTGTACTGTGCTAACAGGGTTTAAGCCCCACCCCAGCATCATCCCTCATTCACTACTGTGAATTAACATTCAAGGAGTCTACCCCACAGAACTAGAGCAATAGAATGCAGGTAAATGTGATAACATGGGAGTTGAGTCAGCAGTTCGTGTGAATTCCTCCTTTCTTCACTCCAGATAAAGATGGCCACTCCAGGCAAAGTGTCAAAAAAGGAGCGGAAGAAGCAGATCCCAGCTAAGACGTCCCTGAACTCCCCCTACAGACTGCAATGGAGCCCGCTGCAGAGTGATGATGTACACTTCATCCTGGACACTCTGAAGAACAAACTGTCAGCAACTAGCCTAGAAAAGAAAGAGGTGAAAGGGTTTCGACAGTGGGGGAAAAAGAGAAATAAGAACCCACCTACAGGACATGACTCGGTAGCTGAGCCCCCACAGATAACCCTCGACGCTGTAACACCGGAATGTCCTGTTAAACCCAGAGAGCAAGGCTGGACTGACATAGCCGCTAGGAGGCAGCTGGCCATCGGCATCAATGAGGTCACCAAGGCTCTGGAGAGGAACCAGCTCCGGCTGGTGCTCGTGTGCAAGTCGGTCAAACCGCCGCACATGACAAGCTACCTGATAGCGCTGTGCCGGACGCGGGGCGTGGCGGCATGCCAGGTGCCGCGTCTCAGTGAGAGTGTGGCGGGACTGCTGGGGCTGAAGTGCGTCCTGGCACTGGGATTCAGACAAGGGGATAGGAACGAGGATGGGACGTTCTCCGACACTGTGGAAGCCATTGTACCCAGAGTGCCTGCTCTGCAGGTTGCCTGGATACCAAGCCCTCTCAGTGAAACAGGTGTAACAGTTGAGGGGCAGGTAGGAGAGGAAAAGGGAACAGCTGCAGGGCAAATGGAGGTGGAAAAGGGAGAGCAGACAAGAGGCCAAAAACTGAAAATTGAAGACATTTCTCCAGACATTACAGAATGTCCATCCTGCGTACTTCAGCCTCTTAAAGTGAAAAAGATTATCCCGAACCCCTATAAAATACGGAAACCAAAGACTAAGAAAAAGTAGAAGCAATTTATGTACAAAAGATGACATGAAACAGTAGTGTAGGCAACCCTGGATGCTGATTGGAGGTGATCTCTACTACCAATCTGGAGGAAACACTCCCAAAATCCCATGGAGGATTTAAATGAAATATTAGACAGCACACTCAGATGTATCTTTTAAAGTCTAGATGAGTTTATTCCATCATGCTGGTATAGCTTGGGTGACTATTTGAAACATATTCAGTATTTGGATGAGGTCCTGTTTAAACACTGCTGGTTCTAATTCCTCATTTCTTTTACAGCCTGCCAAGGAGTTCAATAACTGTTTTTCAGTTAGAGAAAGGTGTGTCCTTTCAAAACTACACATTGATATATATTTTTAAACATGTTAAATAAGGCAAGGACTTTGGGTGCTCTCACTTGGGGTATCTGCATTGTATCAAAAACTGTCTCGTGCTCAAATTCAAACAAGTTGAAGTACACATCCACAACAGATCCAACACTCAAGGTGCCCCTGGGACTAATAAACACATGGCTGACTCAGATTCACGGTTTTGGCCATCAGTTATTTCAGTCGTCTCTATTTTGAGGCCCAGTATTCCGTGCCATTAACATTTGTCGTCTTCCCTTGCATGCATCAACCAATGGTTGTGTGCCACATCATCGGCGTACTGTCTGGCACCAGATTGCTATAACGTGGTTAGCTGATACGCAAAATACCTATCCAGGCATTGTAAGATCTGGCATGTATCAGCAACTTCTGAGCAGAGGAACCTGACCATTACCTTGGTTTAGGCACAAGCCCCAGATGCAGACCACGTTCAGAGCCACACCTCAGAAACACTAAAAGCAAGTAACTCCCCGTGAGGGCAGCGTAAGAATGAGAACTATACACCTGCTCTTTCCATGACAAACTGACTTGGTGAAAGCTATGATCCCCTTATTGATGTAACTTGTAAATCAGCTTCAATTAGTGTAGATGGTGAGGAGACAGGTTAAAGACCGTTTTAAGCCTGAGACATGGATTGCGTATGTGTGCCATTCAGAGGGTGAATGGGCACGACAAAAGATTTAAGTAACTTTGAACAAGGTATGGTAGGTTTAAGTGTCAAGAACTGCAACGCTGCTAGGTTTTTCACTCAACAGTTTCCCATGTGTATCAAGAATGGTCCCCTACCCAAAAGACATCCAGCCAACTTGACAACTGTGGGAAGCATTGGAGTCAACATGGGCCAGCATCCCTGTGGACCACTTCTGGCACCTTGTAGAGTTCATGTCCTGACGATTGATGCTGTTCTGAGGGCGAAAGAGGCTGCAACTCAATATTAGGGAGGTGTTCCTAATGTTTTGTACATTGTATTTTCCCCATGTAAACAAAAAAACATTTTCCCCCCCACGAACACAATCAACTAACTCAGTTTCTCATTGACAGGGACACTTGTATATCTAACTGTAGTAACCATGACGACATCAGCAAACAGAACAGCTGTTCTCTCTCATCACAGGTTCCTTCATGTTCTGGATCATACACAAGGAGCTGCCTGATACTCCAACCCAAAACCTTTATTTATAGGTGAAGATGCAGGTTTGATTTTTAAGGGGTTTTAACAAATACTGACAGACATGGGAGGAATGGTGACAGAACACACAACATATAAGCACAATCCTAAATATCAGAATTGTGCCTGGGGAAAAATTGGGACCTTTTTAAAATAATATATGCTGTTAGCTGCACAAATACAAAAAATAAATAAAAACAATTTTAAAAAATAAAATTCCCATCCTGCATTTTATGTTTCTCAAACACTCAGATATTGAAAAACCTAAACACACAAAACAGAAATAATCAATATATAAAATGCACCTGGGGTTGTTATAAGGAGCCTTTCACTCAGTTAAGAACTTAAGATTTGTGCTTCAAATACATTCTTCCTCAAAAATCCCTAGAATCCCCTCCCCTCTTAACCGTTCATAGGAACACCAAAGTCAATAACATCTACGCTAGTTGAATCTTTCCTCTCCCACCCCCCATATTCCACACTACAGGAATACATGTGTTCTGGCATTAAATGTACAGGTTACTGCACTGTCCAACAAACACGGTTACCAATGCACCTTTTTGAATAAAACAAGAAAAACATTATGGATGCAAGTCTTCCTTCTTTTCATGTAGTGTGTGTGTACTGTACAAGAGTCTGTCTCAGGCAGAGCATGACTTCACATTCAGGATGTTGATGGTTAAAAAGAGTTAGCAGTTCCGGGTGAGCAGAGAGAATGTTCTCCATGATAAAAATGATCCAGGAGAGATGCTCAAAGTGATGCACACCTCCCGATCACTTTGATTGGTTGATTGTTGTCATCGTCTTCTTCTAGTTTGGGACTACCTGTGTGTCCAGGTTGAGTGATGTTAGGGGTCAAAGAAGACCTTTGACCTCAGTGTGTAGCAGTCACAGACAGACTAGTTATTGAAGAACAAGGCCAACCTGAAACAGAGCGACAGAGATAGAAACATAATTAGAATTATTGACCGATTTCCCATTATGAAATCCTTTCACTATTTTCACAGCACACCCAGGAATACACCCCACCTTGTTGACACACACACAAACACACACACACACACACCATGTCGGGGTCCATGGGGGGACATTTCCAGTTAAAGAGGTAATACTGCAGGTTGCCGTCTCCGATGCCAAATTTGAGCTTCTCCAGAAACACCTTGTTCTCCATCAGGTCCAGAGCATTAAACACATCAAATCCTTTCTGTGGGACACATAAACACACACCAATTAGATGGACGTGATCATAGTTGTGTTGAACCTTTGTATTCATGTTGGAAAGAGTGTGTGTGCAGTACCAGTTTGGCCAGTATGAGAGTGTCATTCATCAGGTCCAGTAGTGGTGTGTGTGTGTGAACGCTGTAGAAGGAGTAAGCAGCCTTTAGACTTCTGTGCTGTGGATGGTGCATCACTGTGGAGGGCAGGGTGTAGAAACTAGTGAAGTCTGTCAACACACCACCAGCACCCTGAGGGTAAACACAGAATAGCAAATTAAAAGTACTCAAGATGTCAGTATCTAATTATATTGAACAAAAATATAAATGCAACATGCAACAATTGTACTCAGTTACAGTGCATATAAGGAAATCAGTCAATTGAAATAAATTCCTTAGGCCCTAATCTATGGATTTCACATGATTGGGCAGGGGCGCAGACATAGGCCCGCCCACTGGGGAGCCAGGCCCAGCCAATCAGAGTTTTCCCCACAAAAGGGCTTTATTACAGACAGAAATACTCCTCAGTTTCATCAACTATCTGTGTGGCTGGTCTCAGACGACCCCTGAGGTGAAGAAACCGGATGTGGAGGTCCTGGGCTGGCGTGGTTACACGTGGTCTGTGGTTGTGAGGCCAAATTCTCTAAAACGACGTTGGAGGTGGCTTATGGTAGAGAAATTAACATTAAATTATTTTGCAACAGCTCTGGTGGACATTCCTGCAGGCATGCCAATTGCACACTCTCAAAACTTGAGACATCTGTGGCCTTGTGTTGTGTGACAAAACTGCACCTTTTAGAGTTGCCTTATATTGTCCCCAGCACAAGGTGCACTTGTGTAATCATGCCGTTTAATCAGCTTCTTGATATGCTACACCTGTTAGGTGGATGGATTATCTTGGCAAAGGAGAAATGCTCGCTAACAGGGATGTTGACAAGGTGGGCACAATATGAGAGAAATAAGCTTTTTGTGAGTATGGAACATTTCTGTGATCTTTAATTTCAGCTCATGAAAAATGGGACAAACACTTTACATGTTGTGTTTATATTTTTGTTCAGTATATCCATCTCATTATCTAATTGAACAGACAAAAAGGCAGACCCCTACCTCCACTACAAATGTGTCTATGATGTTGTCCTGAGGGAGGAACCAGTGTGCCACCTCCTCCTCGCCCATAGAGGGCGCCAGCTGGAAACGTCTCATGTGTTTCTGCAGCAGCTCCGTCACCTGCCGCACGTCACGCCTCTCCATCGCTCGCAAGCTCGGGATCTTAGTGCTCTACAAAGCCGGAGAGAAAGGGGAGTTATACACATACACCCAATATCACACAGGCCTGTAACCATAAAGCAAAGTTTATTAGCCCCGTCAGCTGGGAGAGACGTGATAGATGGTGGAAGTGTAACATTGTGTGTGTTCTTACGTCTGGTAGTCTGTACAATTTCATGGTTCTCTGCAGCGTCATGTTTCTGCTCAGGTGAGAGAATTTCACCTCCACCAGCTTCCTGGGGTTCAGAGAACGATGCCAGTACCTGTTCACAAAACACAACACTCCTGTTACATACTCCAAGTTAGTCAACTTACTACAGTTAGGCAACTTAAGTTAAGCATTCTATGTATTCTTATTATGTTAGGACAAATTGATGAATTGTGTCTGTGTACCTGCAGGTAGACACAGGTTTGGGTAGAACCACTCCTGCCGTGTAGACGGCCTGGAATATACCCTCCAAGTTAACCCTTCGTGTGATCTCTCTGATCAGAACTGGAGCCACACGCTTTGAACGCAATTTCTTATGAACACACAGGAAGTTGATCTCAACCATTTTCTTTAAGCTGGAGAGGGAGGGAGGAAAACGTGTGCATCAAGTTCAGCACCGACATGCACCTGTCCACAACGTTGTTGATGTGTGTCCGCTGTGTGGTTAGAGCGTGTGTGGTTAGAGCGTGTGTGGTGAGGGCGTGTGTGGTGAGGGCGTGTGTGGTGAGGGCGTGTGTGGTGAGGGCGTGTGTGGTGAGGGCGTGTGTGGTGAGGGCGTGTGTGGTGCGTGTGTGGGGGCGTGTGTGGTGAGGGCGTGTGTGGTTAGAGCGTGTGTGTGGTTAGAGGGCGTGTGTGGTTAGGGCGTGTGTGGTTAGGGCGTGTGTGGTTAGGCGTGTGTGGTTAGGGCGTGTGTGGTTAAAGCGTGTGTGGTGAGGGCGTGTGTGGTGTGTGGTTAGGGCGTGTGTGGTGAGGGCGTGTGTGGTGAGGGCGTGTGTGGTTAGAGCGTGTGTGGTGAGGGCGTGTGTGGTTAAAGCGTGTGTGGTTAGAGCGTGTGTGGTTAAAGCGTGTGTGATGAGGGCGTGTGTGGTTAGAGCGTGTGTGGTTAGAGCGTGTGTGGTGAGGGCGTGTGTGGTTAAAGCGTGTGTGGTGAGGGCGTGTGTGGTTAGGGCGTGTGTGGTTAGGGCGTGTGTGGTTAGGGCGTGTGTGGTTAGGGCGTGTGTGTGTGTAACTCACGTGTCATAGACGTGGATATCAGCAGGAATGGCACTGATGAAACCAACCAGTTTCTTATTGGAGGAAACCCTCACCCCACAATGCCACTGGGGCAACCAGCCTGGAGGACGCAACGCCCTGAGAGAGAGAAAAAATAGAGAAGAGAAGGAGAGAGAAAGAAGAGGAGAGAGAGAAAGGAGAAAGAGAAGATAAGGAGAGACAGGGGGAGAGAGAAAAAAAGAGAAGGAGAGAGGGTGAAAGAGGAGGAGAGAAAAATCAGGAAGCAGAGTAGTTTAGACAGAGGCCATACACACAGACAATTTAACATAATCTAAGTAGAGTATGGATTTGACTTACCATTTGAGAAAGCTGGGTGAGTAATCAAATCTAAACATGTTGTCATCATCCTCCACATAGTTCTCATTCAACAAGGTGTACAACTCCTTCAGCTGAGAGAGAGAAAGAGAGTCTTAGTAAAGTCGCTCTGGATAAGAGCGTCTGCTAAATGACTTAAATGTAAATGTAAAGTCTTCTGTCTGCACGACTTTGATGTCTGGTGGCAATGAATATAAACTTTTGAACACAAAGAAACATACACACTCACCACGTCAGCGTTGCTGAGGTCCAGCGTGTCCCACATAAAGCCCTGTGGTAGAGAGTAGGGCTCCTGTCTGATGTTGTCCTTGTCAGCCTCCATGGGCCCATGGCTGGTTACAACCTCATCTGCCAAAACACAACCAGCCAATCACAACCAACCAACCAGCCAATCACAACCAGGGGACTTGAGGAAATACAGCCAGTGTGTTTTCTTACTGTAACAACGTGCTTAACTTTCTCTGATTGTGGGAGTACTGTATCTGTGCATATTTACAGGGCCTATAGAAAGTTTACATCCCCTTGAACTTTTTTTGCGCTACAAAGTGATCTTGAAATAGATTTGTCATTGATCTGTACAAAATACTCAAAATTCTACACACTTTTACAAATGAATAAACATTTTATACTTAAATAGTCTTTTCAGACCCCTTGTTTAGACAAGCCTAAATTAGTTCAGAAGTAAAATGTGGCTTAACAAATCACATACGTTATATGGACTCACTGTGTGAAATAATAGGAGTTGACATGATTTTTGAATGAATGACTACTCCTTCCTCTGTCCCCCATACATACAACATCTGTAAGGTCCGTCAGTGAAGTATTGAATTTCAAGCACAGATTCAACTACAAAGACCAGGAAACCTTTTGAAAGCCTCATAAAGGGCAGTGATTGATAGATGGGTAACAATAACAAATCAGACATTGAATACATCTTTAAGAATGGTCAAGTTAATAATGATACTGTAGATGATGTATTAAACCACCCAGACACATCAAAGATGCAGAAGTCCTTAATTGAGCTGCAGCGCAGGAAGGAAACTGCTTAGGGACGTCACAATGAGGCCATTGGTGATTTTAAAACAGCTATAGAGTTCAATGGCTGTGATGGGAGAAAACTGAGGATGGATCAACAACATTGTAGTGACTCTACAATAATGACCTAAATGACAGAGTGAAAAGAAGAATACAAATATACAAAATACAAATATTCCAAAACATACATATGTATTCAACAAGGCATTAAAGTAATACTGCAAAGAAAACACAGCAAAGGAACACACTTTTGGCATAAATGCTGCCTCCTTATTTTCAAGCATGGTGGTGTCTGCATCATGTTATGGGTATACTTGACATGGGCAAAGACTTCTGTTTCTTCACATCCTGAAATACTCAGGAAGGAGCTAAGCCCAGGCAAAATCCTAGAGGAAAACCTGCTTCAATCTGCTTTACACAAGACACTGGGAAAGGAATTCATCTTTTAGCAGGACAATAACCTACAACACAAAGCCAAATCTACACTGGCATTAATTACCAAGAAGACAGCAAATGTTCCTGAATAGCCAAGACAGATTTTCAAGCAGATTTATGTCAAAACTATGTCATTACTTGAAAATTGCTGTCTAGCCATGACCCCCAACACCTTGACAGAACTTGAAGAATGTTGAAAATAAAATAGGAAAATATTGCACAATCCAGGTGTGCAAAGCTCTTATGAGACTTACAGAAGAAGACTCACAGCTGTATCGCTGCCAAAGGTGTTTCTGACATGTATTCACTCAGGGGACTGATTACTAATCTAATCAAAGTATATTAGTATTTCATTTGTTCAGCCCGCCTGGTGTTCAACATTCCCAAGTTCTCCCATGTCACCCCACACACTCTACTGGCTTCCAGTCGAAGCTCGCATTCACGACAAGACCCTAGTACTTGTAGTTCCTCTTGCTGCTGCGTAGACCCTCTCCTTACCATCAGGCTATGCTCATATCCTACACCTCAACCCGAGCACTCTGTTCTGCCACCTCTGGTCTCTTGTCCCTCCCACCCCACGGGAGGGCAGCTCCCCCTCAGCCCAGTCCAAAAATAAATGCCTCCTTACTAGCTCTGACTAAGCTGATAGTAAGTACATTTTTCCTGAAAATAGCTATGACTGTGATATGTGGTTGTCCCACCCAACTAACTATCTTAAGATGAATGCACTAACTGTAAGTCACTCTGGATAAAAGCATCTGTTCAATGACTAAAATGTACATTTATATGAATATATCTATATTTTAAAACATTCTTCCACTGAGTATTTAGCATAGATCATAGACAAGAAAATCACTAATAAATCAATTTGAATCCCAATTTGTAACTAAATGTAAAGAAATCCAAGGGGGTGTAGACTTTCTATAGGCTCTGAATGTGTAGTTTAGTAAAAGTGTGTGATTAAGGGTGTATGTCTCACTCACTGTGTGTGTGTGTGTGTCCCTACTCACTGAGTTTAGGTACTGGCTGTGTGTCCCAGAACTGGTACTTGTGTTTGGTGGCCTCGTCGATGCTCTTAGCTGGTCCCTGGCAGGACAGCAACTCCATGGCTCTCTGGATGTCCTGCAGCTTCTGCATGGGCAGCCCTGGGTTCTACACACAGGTGAGAAGGTTAGAACCCACACACATAGAGAGAGAGAGCAAAATCCCAAATGGACCCCTTACAACCTATGCACTTGTGGAGATCTGAGAGGATTTGATTGGTATATGAAATATGGTCTAACTTCCATTTAGCCTATCTCAGGACAAGGTGGTGCTATTACCATATTGCTTAAACCTGTCAAATCCAGTCAGATCTCCACAAGTGCATAGGGCTTGATTTGATATTGGGGCAGAGCAAGAGGGGAGAGAGAGGTTAGTCACCTTTATCTCCTGTGAGTCTGAGGCAGAGTCTGACTTGCCCCCTCCAGAGCTCGGCTTCTCTTTCTTTCTCTTCTGTTTCTTCTTCTTCTTCTTAGCCCCCAAGTCTCCCCCCGGACTCCTACACACACACAGATTTGATAGCTAGCTGGCTACATCTCTGCTCTGGAGTAAAGGTTAGCTGGTACTATTGTCATGCTGAATAATTAAAGTCCGGCTAAAATGGGGCCAGATTATGCATACCCCACTTGAGTTGCCGGACATTTATAAATCCACGAGTACCGCTGTAGGCTATAGTGGGTATACCTCAGTGGGTGTAACCGGAGCAGAGTAGCAATCACTAACAACGTTAGTTCATATACTGTTTTACGTCTAGCCTGCTGCTGTAACGTCAGAGAAGGACAGCCAAGGATATGCGCTGCTGTTAGCTAGCAAATGCGCCAGCAGTATAAAACTAAACATTTAGTTAGATAAATATCCATTTAGCTTATGTCATTCCATTGACAATTGCTTTAAATGCAAACAAGTCAATCCTACAGGCTACTCGCATGCTGAACTGGCAATTTAACTAGCTGGCCAGTTAGCTTGCAATAACTACACAACGCCTAGCACGCCGAGTCTCATTCATTCAAATGAAAAGCTACTTAGCTAGCTTTCATTTATATGGCTACACTGCCATGACATCCACAAGCCAGCAGGATTATAATACACTTGCTACTCAGAGGACGGAATGGGCCATCATCACATAAAATCATTATGTGATAGAATTAACGAACAGGGCATATATGGTCCTTGGTTGTAAAAACACAAACGTTAGATGTATGCGCGAGCTCATTATCCAAAGAAACTCATCCACCCCCTACACAGGACCGAGCCATCGGAGCGTGCTGCCCCGGACTGCTGCGTTTTGTGTCTGGTTGGTGAAGCCGAGCCTCACCCTTGCATGTGTTCATTCTCCTCCTCGTTATCGCCATCTATTCCGCAGGTGTCCTGGTCGTCCAGCTCCAGGCTCTGCTGACTGGCTGCGGACTCGCTATCTTCCGCCATCATGGATGAAAACATATATATATATATATATATATATATTTATATATATATATTTTTTAATATGCTGAATGAACAGGAGACAGGGAAGGATGGGAAAAACAAAGAGGTTATTCGGAAATAGCGCCATCTAGTGCCCAATCTCCCCACAGCACGTTTGCAGAACAGTAGGCTCTGTTCCCAAATCACATCACATCGAAACAAGGAGAGATCAGTGATACACTACATGACCAAATATTCCAAAAGCATGGGCATTAATATGGAGTTGGTCCCCCATTGTTGCTATAACAGCCTCTACTCTCCTGGTTAGTCTTTCCACTAGATGTTGGAACATTGCTGCAGGGACTTGTTTCCATTCAGCCACAAAGGCATTGGTGAGGTTAGGCCTGGCTCTAGTGGTCGTTCCAATTCATCCCAAAGGTGTTCGATGGGGTCAATTTCTTCCACACCAATCTCAAAACATTTCTGTATGGACCTCACTTTGTGCACAGGGGCAATGTCATGCTGAAACAGAAAAGGGCGTTCCTCAAACGGTTGCCACAAAGTTTGAAGCACAGAATCATCTAGAATGTGATTGTATGTTGTAGCGTTAGGACTTCCCTTCTCTGGAACTAAGGGGCCTAGCCTGAACCATGAAAAACCAACCCAGACCCGTATTCCTTCTCCACCAAACTTTACAGTTGACAAAGCATCCGGGCAGGTAGCGTTCTTCTCCTGGCATCTGCAAAACCCAGATTCGTCTGTCGGACTGCCAGATGGTGAAGCGTGATTCATCACTCCAGAGAACACGTTTCCACTGCTCCCGAGTCCAATGGCGGCGAGCTTTACACCACTCTAGCCGACGCTTGGCATTGCGCATGGTGATCTTAGGCTTGTATGCGGCTGCCCGGATATGGAAACCCAGCTCCGGACGAACAGTTCTTGTGCTGATGTTGCTTGCAGAGGCAGTTTGGAACTTGGTAGTGAGTGTTGCAACCACGGATAGACACGCTTCAGAAATCCGGTCCTGTGAGCTTGTGTGGCCGTTGTTGCTCCTAGATGTTTCCACTTCACAATAATAGCACTTAAGAGTTGACCGGGGCAGCTCTAGCAAGGCAGCAATTTGACAAACTGACTTGTTGGAAAGGTGGCATCCTATGACAGTGCCATGTTGAAAGTCACTGAGATATTCAGTAAGGCCATTCTACTGCCAATGTTTGTTTATGGAGATTGCATGGCTGTGTGCTCGATTTTATACACCTGTCAACAACGGTGTGACTGAAATTGCCGAATCCACTAACTTGAATGGGTGTTCAAAAACTTTTGTATATACCAATCAACATTTTGGACACATCTACTCATTCAAGGGTTTTTCTTTATTTTTACTATTTTCTATATTGTAGAATATTAGTGAAGACATAACTTGAAATATCAGATGGAATTATGTAGTTACCAATTTTCTTTTTTTTACAAATAAAAATATACTTTATATTTTAGATTCTTCAAAGTAGCCACCCGTTGCCTTGAAGACAGCTTTGCACACGCTTGGCATTCTCTCAACCAGCTTCATGAGGAATGCTTTTACAACAGTCTTCAAGGATTTACCTGTCTCAGCCTCCAGTATTTATGCTGAAGTAGTTTGTGTCGGGGGGCTAGGGTCAGTCTGTTGTACATGGAGTACTTCTCCTGTCTTATCCGGTGTCCTGTGTGAATTTAAGGATGCTCTCTCTAATTCTCTTTTTCTCTCGGAGGACCTGAGCCCTCGGAGCATGCCTCACGACTACCTGGCATGACTCCTCCTTGCTGTCCCCAGTCCGCCTGGCCGTGCTGATGCTCCAGTTTCAACTGTTCTGCCTCCGGCTATGGAACCCTGACCTGTTCACCGGACGTGCTACCTGTTCCAGACCTGCTGTTTTCAACTCTCTAGAGACAGCAGGAGCGTTAGAAATACTCTTAATGATGGGCTATGAAAAGCCAACTGACATTTACTCCTGAGGTGCTGACTTGCTGCACCCTCAACAACTACTGTGATTATTATTATTTGACCATCCTGGTAATTTATGAACATTTTAACATCTTAGCCATGTTCTGTTATATTCTCCACCTGACACAGCCAGAAGAGGACTGGCCACCCCTCATAGCCTGGTTCCTCTCTTGGTTTCTTCCTAGGTTTTGGCCTTCCTAGGGAGCTTTTCCTAGCCATCGTGCTTCTACACCAGCATTGCTTGCTGTTTGGGGTTTTAGGCTGGGTTTCTGTACAGCACTTTGAGATATCAGCCGATGTAAGAAGGGCTATATAAATACATTTGATTTGATATGCTGAGCACTTGTTGGCTGCTTTTCCTTCACTCTACAGTCCAACTCTTCCCAAACAATCTCAATTGGGTTGAGGTCAGGTGATTGTGGAGGCCAGGTCATCTGATACAGCACTCCATCACTCACTTTGGTCAAATAGCCCTTACACAGCCTGGAAGTGTGTTTTGGGTCATTGTCCTGTTGAAAAACAAATGATAGTTTCACTTCACTAAGCGTAACCCAGATGGGATGGCGTATCACTGCAGAATGGTGTGGTAGCCATGCTGGTTAAGTGTGCCTTGAAATCTAAATAAATCACAGACAGTGTCACCAGCAAAGCACCCCCACACCTTCTCCTCCCAACTTCACGGTGGGAACCACACATGGAGATCATCCGTTCACCTACTCTGTGTCTCAAAGACATGACGGTTGGAACCAAAAATCTCAAATTTGGACTCATCAGATCAAAGGACAAATTTCCACCGATCTAATGTCCATTGCTCGTGTTTCTTGGCCCAAGCAAGTATCTTCTTATTGGTGTCCTTTAGTAGTGGTTTCTTTGCAGCAATTGGACCAGGATGGCCTGACTCACGCAGTCTCCTCTGAACAATTGATGTTGCGATGTGTCTGTTACTTGAACTCTGTGAAGCATTTATTTGGGCTGCAATCCGAGGTGCAGTTAACTCTTAAGGAACTTATTCTCTGCAGCAGAGATAACTCTGTGTCTTCATTTCCTGTGGCAGTCCTTATAAGAACTAGTTTCATCATAGCACTTGATGGTTTTTACGACTGAACTAGTCCAGAGTGACTGACCTTCGTGTCTTAAAATAATGGACAGTTGATTCTCTCTCTGCTTATTTAATCTGTTCTTGCCATAATATGGACTTGGTCTTTTACTAAATAGGGCTATCTTCTGTATACCACCCCTACCGTTTAACAAGGCACACATGTTACTGGAAATGCATTCCAGGTGACTACCTCATGAAGCTGGTTGAGAGAATGTCAAGAGTGTGCAAAGCTGTCAATCAAGGCAAATGGTGGCTACTTTGAAGAATGTCAAATATAAAATATTATTCATTTGTTTACATTTATTTTGGTTACTACATGATTCCATGTGTTTTTTTGACATCTTGTTGATGTTATTTAAAAAATATATATGATGGAAATGTTTGATCTGAAATAGTCAAAAGTTTGGACACACCAATGAGGTGTGTCCAAACATTTGACTATAGCATAGATCAAACATTTCCATCATATATATTTTTTAAATAACATCAACATTGCCACACTATGGAGCGCGTCTGTCAGCTACTGAAATCAGGGGGAAACGGCTGAGCTGCAGGTTCTCTGGCCATTATTATTTTTATTTTACCTTTATTTAACCAGGCAAGTCAGTTAAGAACAAATTCTTATTTTCAATGACGGCCTAGGAACAGTGGGTTAACTGCCTGTTCAGGGGCAGAATTACAGATTTGTACCTTGTCAGCTCGGGGGTTTGAACTAGTCCAACACTCTAACCACTAGGCTACCCTGCCGCCCGATGGAGGGTTGATATGCTGCTCCATGAAATCCGCCCTTAGTAACCGGTAAGGCCTTGAGGGAGGTTCTCCCAGTCAGCAAGATGTTGATTGATTTCCTGTCTATATACAGGTCCGTCAAAAGGAGCATGAAATCTGACAAGCCTAATGGAAACTGATAGGTCAACCATAAGGGAATGAAAAGCTTTACCATAAGCTGTCAATCTCTCTCTCTGAACCTGTATGGTTCAGTAATGTAGAACATGTAGCCATGACTACTGCTTTAGTTATCAGATACATTAACGTGAACCATGCATCTGGATACAGTCTAACCCTGAAGCATTTGACATTGATCTACAGAGGATGACTCAATTATGTTCTACTTACTCTACTACACCCAAACTTGCTCTATAGTCTCTAGACTAGTGCTAAACCATACACAGAAGATGCAGAAGTCCAGTTTGTCTCTTTATTCCGAATAATAAGCGTAAATTATAATACAAGCAACCAGTTAAGACATTCAGAATGGATGGAACAGTAACATACCGTACTCTCCCAGAGTGGTTACTATGGCGATGGAGTACAGAGCGAGAGAGAGAGGATGAGGGGTCATTCACAACACTAGCTCACATGTAGAGGAGAGAACTATATACACTGTAATGCCTCAGATATCATATGCTCACACACACACACACACACACACACACACACACACACACACACACACACACACACACACACACACACACACACACACACACACACACACACACACACACACACACACACACACACACACACACACACACACACACACACACACACACACACACACACACACGACCTGCAGTAACGCACAGATATGAACACTCAGGCACATGCTTGTGCAGAAAGACATGAGTACAGACAGAGACGGGCCCACACACTGGCACACAGAGACAGATGCAAAAGTCAATAAACAATCTAGCTACGGTCACACAGCATCCTCCCTTTGTGACTGAGGAGAGGAGAGAGGGGGTTGCTGCATGCTGTCTGCCAGGGACAGAGGGAGGAGAGAGGGGGTTGCTGCATGCTGTCTGCCAGGGACAGAGGGAGGAGAGGAGAGAGGGGGTTGCTGCATGCTGTCTGCCAGGGACAGAGGGAGGAGAGGAGAGAGGGGGTTGCTGCATGCTGTCTGCCAGGGACAGAGGGAGGAGAGGAGAGAGGGGTTGCTGCATGCTGTCTGCCAGGGACAGAGGGAGGAGAGGAGAGAGGGGGTTGCTGCATGCCGTCTGCCAGGGACAGAGGGAGGAGAGGAGAGAGGGGTTGCTGCATGCCGTCTGCCAGGGACAGAGGGAGGAGAGGAGAGAGGGGTTGCTGCATGCCGTCTGCCAGGGACAGAGGGAGGAGAGGAGAGAGGGGGTTGCTGCATGCCGTCTGCCAGGGACAGAGGGAGGAGAGGAGAGAGGGGGTTGCTGCATGCCGTCTGCCAGGGACAGAGGGAGGAGAGGAGAGAGGGGGATGCTGCATGCCATCTGCCAGGGACAGAGGGAGGAGAGGAGAGGGGGGTTGCTGCATGCCGTCTGCCAGGGACAGAGGGAGGAGAGGAGAGAGGGGGTTGCTGCATGCTGTCTGCCAGGGACAGAGGGAGGAGAGGAGAGAGGGGGTTGCTGCATGCTGTCTGTCTGCCAGGGACAGAGGGAGGAGAGGAGAGAGGGGGTTGCTGCATGCTGTCTGCCAGGGACAGAGGGAGGAAAGGAGAGAGGGATGAGGTAGTGGAGGGTTAGAGCTCAACAGGGGAGAGGAGAAATAAATAGCTAGCTGAACTGATCAACTGATGTGTACGAGTCAACTTGTTCAAAGGCACTTGGAAAACGAGGAAGTCGATTGTAGTGGTTTCCAAACATCAGGATGCGGTTTGGTTTCAGAGAAAAGGCTTGGGTGTGTGTCTGTTAAAACTCTGTACTTACAGTAAGGGAAAAAAACGATATAACATATGAGTAGAAAATAGCATAAACGTATTTGAGTAAAATAGTTTGGCAACTAAAATCACAAAGTACTTACAATTACAAAATAAGGCATCTCAAGCAACTGTATAAAAGTGATGCATAGCCAGCCGTTCAGAGCAAAGTATGCCGAAGTCAGTGGTTCAACACACAAACTGCCCCCTCTGTCACCAACAGAGGGGGCTGTATCCCATTATCTGACTCACCAGTCGTGTGGATGGGAAACTGAAGTTACACACACACTAATCTAAGGTACCCTAACTTTGGAAAATAGAAACCTAACAAAATATGTTTTAGTGTCACATACACTGGATAGATGCAGCCATAGTAGTACGGCGCCCCTGGAGCAAATCAGGGTTAAGTGCCTTGCTCAAGGACACATCGACAGATTTTTCACCGTCTTGGTTTTGGGTATTCGAACCAGCGATCTTTGCGTTACTGGCCCACCGCTCTAACTGCTAGGCTATCTGCCGCCCAGATTAAGACTTGTGGGGGGAAAACTGATCGTAGATCTGTGCCTCTGGGCAGCATTATACATTAGAGTAGCTTCCTTTCCTGCTGTATGTACATCCTGTCCTAGTTACTGATCTGAAAACACTACTACTCCTTCTACCTAGACCTGCCAGTAGACATCCGCCATATTGCTTTTACTTTATTCCACAGCCCCTTTTTGCTGACACAGCTAATTTACTAAAGGCATAGCAGTTGTGCATTACATGTTCTCTGACGTTGTTAAGTTTGTTTTTAGTTCAGGAGTTCATCTGTATCACTCAGACAAAGTCTCTATGGCATGTCTAGTCAGTGGCCTGTCCATGTAGTGTGGGGCTATGATGATACACAGGAAGGATTAGACATTAGAATGTATGGAGTTCCAACTGTTCCAATCGTTTCCATTCACTGACAGTTCCATTTAGCTCCCAGTGCAGATGTACTTCCTTCTTCATGTCACTCTGGGGTGGGGTGGTGGGAGGGGAAGTAAAGTTATAGTTAAGGGTCAGAGGTTATTTGAGGTTAAAGACTGCCAATAGGGGGCGCTCCTCCCTCTTCTGCCAGGGGCTCTTCTTCTCCTCCTCCTCTCCGTGGTCGTCAGGGGCAACAGACAATAGGGCCGGTTGGTCATGCTCAGTCCTGAAGACCACGCCCTCGGACTCTGTGAGTGGGGGTGGAGAGGAGGAGGGGGAGGAGAGGGGTGAAGGAGCCTCTTCCTGTATCATCCCCTCTCCTCTGTGTTCCTCTTCCTCTCCTCTGTCCTCCTCCTCTTCCTCTACTTGTTGATGTCCCTGTGTGTTCTGCAACCCTGGACCTAAAGGGCTGTCCTGGGGGCTACACTCAGGAGTCTCCCCCTCCAGGTCATCCACATATACCAGCTGGGTGTAGGCCATGGCAGGAGGGCCGCTCTTTGTCCTCCCCCTCTCTCTGTCTTTCTCTCTTTCCCTCTCTCCTACCTTCCTCTCTACCTCCCTCCCCCTCCGCCCTGCTCTGGGCTCATTCAGGTCCACCCCAGAGTCCAGACTTGCGTCGTTTCCGTTGACATGTCTACCACCACTGTTGTTACCATGGCTACCTCCTCCACCTGGATTCCCCTTGGCTTGCCCAGCCCGCTGCAAGTCTATGTAAGAGTGTCTGATGGCGTTAGTCCGACCGTCCAATGAGACGAACCAGGCGCGCGGGTGTGTGAGGGGCTTCCCTCCCCGCAGTTCCATCAGTTTCCTCTCAGCCAATAGCGTGTCCTCGCCGTTCATTTGCATAATCCCTGACTCCCCAAGTGCTGTCGGGATAGACAGGGACTCTGATAGGCTGCTCCACTCCCCTTGCCCCTCTCCCTGTCCCTGGTTGGCTGAGGCGATAGCATAATCGGCGTGTGTTTGCCCCAGGGGCTGCTGGGAGTGTGAGGCGTTGAGCTCAGCCTGGATGGTCTCCAGGTCACTCTGCTGGTCAGTCTGTAAGAACAGGGCCTGGCCACACAGCGGGTGCTCCCCCGGCAGGCGCATGTAGTGGGCTGGAATCACCAGGGTGGGCCGGATCCTCCTGGGGTAACCGTCTCCTCCACTCAGCAGGTCCACGGAGCCACAGCACAACAGCTGGCCCGGCCTGGGGAGGGAGAGGGGCAGGGAGCCCAGGTGGTCCACAGACCGGGACAGGAGGTAGTCTGGGGGTCTGCGCTCACACCCCTCCCCTCTGATAGGGGAGACAGGTGGGGAGCAGGGCGAGGTAGCCTCACGCACACTAGTCCCGCCCTCCCCAACACCACTCAATTGACTTGTCGACACCTGCACCTGATTTGAGGAGGAAAGTCTATCTGGGAGCTGATTGATGGATGAGCAGATAGAGGTGTATGATTGGCGGTAGCCGGCATCCGTCCCGGCGGAGAGGGCTGACTTTAACAGAAACGTCTCCACAGACTGACGGTAGTCTCTGCTGCGCGGAGTCAGGTTGCCTAGCGACGAGCCATGACGACTTCGGCTGTGGTTTCCTAGAGACATGCGGCTGTGGTTGCCATGGGAGACCAGGTCATGGCGATCGTAGGAGGAGGGTTTGAGCATGGGTGTGGTCATGTCGGGTTCTGCTGTCGTAGAGACCAGCTCCAAATGAACCTAGAGATGTGATAAGGTTTTAGTGTCAGTTTCACAGACAGTAGCGCTATGCCATTATCTAACATGCTCTTCAAACAGAATACACAGAACACACAGGGAACAATACCATCAATACACACTAACACAAAAGTGAAAACACTCAACAGAATATTAGCTGTGATTATAACAATAGAAAGTGCAGTGGCAGTTCCAAAGTGCAGTGGCAGTTCCAAAGTGCAGTGGCAAAGTGCAGTGGCAAAGTGCAGTGGCAAAGGGAGAAAGCATGTTTGTATGAAGAGACCAGTGGTCCCTGGCCTGGATGTTGACTGACCTCGCTGCTGATGAGGTGGGACATAGAGGTGGACTGGTCTCTCTTACTGCCCTCCAGACCAGACGACAGAGTCAGCTTCCGCTGGGACAGACGAGGCTTCACACAACCACGCCTGGAAAGAGAGAGACAGGGAGATAGTGAGGGAGAGACAGGGAGATAGTGAGGGAGAGACAGGGAGGGAGAGACGGGGAGATAGTGAGGGAGAGACAGGGAGATAGTGAGGGAGAGACAGTGAGGGAGAGACAGGGAGAGAGAGACAGTGAGGGAGAGACAGGGAGAGAGAGACAGGGAGATAGTGAGAGAGAGACAGGGAGATAGTGAAAGAGAGACAGGGAGATAGTGAGAGAGAGACAGGGAGATAGTGAGAGAGAGACAGGGAGATAGTGAGGGAGAGACAGGGAGATAGTGAGGGAGAGACAGGAAGAGAGTGAGAAATGGGGAGACAGGGAGGGAGAGACAGGGAGATAGTGAGGGAGAGACAGGAAGAGAGAGAGAAATGGGGAGACAGGGAGGGAGAGACAGGGAGATAGTGAGGGAGAGACAGGGAGAGACGGGGAGAGAGAGAGAAATGGGGAGACAGGTAGATAGTGAGGGAGAGACAGGGAGATAGTGAGGGAGAGACAGGGAGATAGTGAGGGAGAGACAGGGAGATAGTGAGGAAGAGACAGGGAGATAGTGAGGGAGAGACAGGGAGATAGTGAGAAATGGGGAGACAGGGAGGGAGAGACAGGGAGATAGTGAGGGAGAGACAGGGAGAGAGAGAGAAATGGGGAGACAGGGAGATAGTGCGGGAGAGACAGGGAGATAGTGAGGGAGAGACAGGGAGATAGTAAGGGAGAGACAGGGAGAGAGAGAGAGAAGGGGGGAGGAAAGAGAAGACAGTCCTGTTGAAACTCAAGACTGCTTCACTCACGCACAAGACACTTATGACAGTCAGCAGGGAAGTCCATTGATCCAGACAGACCTGCAGTAGTACAGTAGTAGACAGAGCAGGCAGAGGAGGATGACAGCCATGCCTCCCAGTATGGCCAATAGGAAGACTGTGTGGTACGTACTGATGTCCTTTGCCACCATCGGACCTGCAGAAACAGACACATTCTTCTTCTTTTTTTTTTTTTACGGTTCACAGGGGAAGTTTTACCTGTTTTAAATGTGTGTTGGTACCTGTGTCTAGTGGGGACATGGTGTGTGTTGGTACCTATGTCTAGTGGGGACATGGTGTGTGTTGGTACCTGTGTCTAGTGGGGACATGGTGTGTGTTGGTACCTGTGTCTAGTGGGGACATGGTGTGTGTTGGTACCTGTGTCTAGTGGGGACATGGTGTGTGTTGGTACCTGTGTCTAGTGGGGACATGGTGTGTGTTGGTACCTGTGTCTAGTGGGGACGTGGTGTGTGTTGGTACCTGTGTCTAGTGGGGACGTGGTGTGTGTTGGTACCTGTGTCTAGTGGGGACGTGGTGTGTGTTGGTACCTGTGTCTAGTGGGGACATGGTGTGTGTTGGTACCTGTGTCTAGTGGGGACATGGTGTGTGTTGGTACCTGTGTCTAGCGGGGACATGGTGTGTGTTGGTACCTGTGTCTAGTGGGGACATGGTGTGTGTTGGTACCTGTGTCTAGTGGGGACATGGTGTGTGTTGGTACCTGTGTCTAGTGGGGACATGGTGTGTGTTGGTACCTGTGTCTAGTGGGGACATGGTGTGTGTTGGTACCTGTGTCTAGTGGGGACATGGTGTGTGTTGGTACCTGTGTCTCGTGGGGATGTGGTGTGTGTTGGTACCTGTGTCTAGTGGGGACATGGCAGCCACCCAGTATCCCAGCTGAGGGGCGATGTAGGTTAGGCTGAGCTGGTCTCCCTCCCTCTGGACATAGCCCAGACTGCTCTTCAACCAGGCCCCTACAAACAAACACAGAGAGAGTTAGAGATCTACTCTTCAAACACAGTAAATCAGTGTAAAGCTTTTGGCCTAGTCAATGTGCTGCTGCAGTTCTCCAGCAAACCACTGGGAGGCAGCAGACTCACAGTGACACAGTCATAACTCACACTGGCCAGGAGCCATATGAGCTAGAATCATCATGACATAGCCAGACACAGTCATTGTGTAAGATGATGTAACACGACCTGGACAACGATCTAATGTCAGTTTTTATTTCTTCACCATTGGAATGATAAGGATTTGTGGTATGTAGGCTGAACCAAGATCTGTGTATGAGATGAGCTATGACAGTGCAGCAGTGGTCTCTGCAGCAGATTCTCTGTCTATTATAGATGCTCTGATGCAACCCAATTAGAAGGGAAGAACTAATGTTTCTCTTTCCCCCTCCCTGTACAAGAGAAGGAGAGAAATGCCTGTGACTCAGCATCTTTATGAAACGCTTCGCCTCCCTCCCTCCCTCCCTCACACACACAGTGTCATCGATCCCCATGGACCAAGCACAGCTAAGCACAGAAACAGCCCAACCCAGCACAGCCCTGTCCTCTTGAAGAGTCAACTCTCACTGGATGACCTTTTACATCAGTGTACTGTATCCTCTGGCTGTAAGGCATCACACACGCAAGCATGCACACAGAGTCAATACTGGTCACCTTTACATTAGTACTAGTCCTTTATTGGCATCATTAACTCCTCTCTGTAATGTATTGACATCATTAACTCCTCTCTGTAATGTATTGACATCATTAACTCCTCTCTGTAATGTATTGGCATCATTAACTCCTCTCTGTAATGTATTGACATCATTAACTCCTCTCTGTAATGTATTGACATCATTAACTCCTCTCTCTAATGTATTGACATCATTAACTCCTCTCTCTAATGTATTGACATCATTAACTCCTCTCTGTAATGTATTGACATCATTAACTCCTCTCTGTAATGTATTGACATCATTAACTCCTCTCTCTAATGTATTGACATCATTAACTCCTCTCTCTAATGTATTGACATCATTAACTCCTCTCTCTAATGTATTGACATCATTAACTCCTCTCTCTAATGTATTGACATCATTAACTCCTCTCTCTAATGTATTGACATCATTAACTCCTCTCTCTAATGTATTGGCATCATTAACTCCTCTCTCTAATGTATTGACATCATTAACTTCTCTCTCTAATGTATTGACATCATTAACTCCTCTCTCTAATGTATTGACATCATTAACTCCTCTCTGTAATGTATTGACATCATTAACTCCTCTCTGTAATGTATTGACATCATTAACTCCTCTCTGTAATGTATTGGCATCATTAACTCCTCTCTGTAATGTATTGACATCATTAACTCCTCTATGTAATGTATTGACATCATTAACTCCTCTCTGTAATGTATTGACATCATTAACTCCTCTATGTAATGTATTGACATCATTAACTCCTCTCTGTAATGTATTGACATCATTAACTCCTCTCTGTAATGTATTGACATCATTAACTCCTCTCTGTAATGTATTGACATCATTAACTCCTCTCTGTAATGTATTGACATCATTAACTCCTCTCTGTAATGTATTGACATCATTAACTCCTCTCTGTAATGTATTGACATCATTAACGCCTCTCTGTAATGTATTGGCATCATTAACTCCTCTCTGTAATGTATTGACATCATTAACTCCTCTCTGTAATGTATTGGCATCATTAACTCCTCTCTGTAATGTATTGACATCATTAACTCCTCTCTGTAATGTATTGACATCATTAACTCCTCTCTGTAATGTATTGACATCATTAACTCCTCTCTGTAATGTATTAGCATCATTAACTCCTCTCTGTAATGTATTGACATCATTAACTCCTCTCTGTAATGTATTGACATCATTAACTCCTCTCTGTAATGTATTGACATCATTAACTCCTCTCTGTAATGTATTGGCATCATTAACTCCTCTCTGTAATGTATTGGCATCATTAACTCCTCTCTGTAATGTATTGACATCATTAACTCCTCTCTGTAATGTATTGACATCATTAACTCCTCTCTGTAATGTATTGACATCATTAACTCCTCTCTGTAATGTATTGACATCATTAACTCCTCTCTGTAATGTATTGGCATCATTAACTCCTCTCTGTAATGTATTGACATCATTAACTCCTCTCTCTCTGTAATGTATTGACATCATTAACTCCTCTCTGTAATGTATTGACATCATTAACTCCTCTCTGTAATGTATTGACATCATTAACTCCTCTCTGTAATGTATTAGCATCATTAACTTCTCTCTGTAATGTATTGACATCATTAACTCCTCTCTGTAATGTATTGACATCATTAACTCCTCTCTGTAATGTATTGACATCATTAACTCCTCTCTGTAATGTATTGGCATCATTAACTCCTCTCTGTAATGTATTGACATCATTAACTCCTCTCTGTAATGTATTGGCATCATTAACTCCTCTCTGTAATGTATTGACATCATTAACTCCTCTATGTAATGTATTGACATCATTAACTCCTCTCTGTAATGTATTGACATCATTAACTCCTCTATGTAATGTATTGACATCATTAACTCCTCTCTGTAATGTATTGACATCATTAACTCCTCTCTGTAATGTATTGACATCATTAACTCCTCTCTGTAATGTATTAGCATCATTCATTAACTCCTCTCTGTAATGTATTGACATCATTAACTCCTCTCTGTAATGTATTGACATCATTAACTCCTCTCTGTAATGTATTGACATCATTAACTCCTCTCTGTAATGTATTGGCATCATTAACTCCTCTCTGTAATGTATTGACATCATTAACTCCTCTCTGTAATGTATTGACATCATTAACTCCTCTCTGTAATGTATTGACATCATTAACTCCTCTCTGTAATGTATTGACATCATTAACTCCTCTCTGTAATGTATTGACATCATTAACTCCTCTCTGTAATGTATTGGCATCATTAACTCCTCTCTGTAATGTATTGACATCATTAACTCCTCTCTGTAATGTATTGACATCATTAACTCCTCTCTGTAATGTATTGACATCATTAACTCCTCTCTGTAATGTATTGACATCATTAACTCCTCTCTGTAATGTATTAGCATCATTAACTCCTCTCTGTAATGTATTGACATCATTAACTCCTCTCTGTAATGTATTGACATCATTAACTCCTCTCTGTAATGTATTGACATCATTAACTCCTCTCTGTAATGTATTGACATCATTAACTCCTCTCTGTAATGTATTGGCATCATTAACTCCTCTCTGTAATGTATTGACATCATTAACTCCTCTCTGTAATGTATTGACATCATTAACTCCTCTATGTAATGTATTGACATCATTAACTCCTCTCTGTAATGTATTGACATCATTAACTCCTCTCTGTAATGTATTGACATCATTAACTCCTCTCTGTAATGTATTGACATCATTAACTCCTCTCTGTAATGTATTGACATCATTAACTCCTCTCTGTAATGTATTGACATCATTAACTCCTCTCTGTAATGTATTGGCATCATTAACTCCTCTCTGTAATGTATTGAGTCTGGATGGTAATTACATCATTAACTCCTCTCTGTAATGTATTGACATCATTAACTCCTCTCTGTAATGTATTGGCATCATTAACTCCTCTCTGTAATGTATTGAGTCTGGATGGTATTTACATCATAAACACACAGAGGTAAACCAGCTCCTTTCTAACAGTATGTGACATCATTCAGCTCAGTACTCTACAACATCACAGAACAAAATACATGCTGTCAGTTGAACTAGCAGAACAGGTTTCACCAAGTCTGTGTGTGTCTTTTGCTCAAGCGTCAGTGTGTGAGATTTTGTGTGGGTCTGTATGCTCAAGCATCTGTGTGTGTGTGTGTGTGTGCGCGAGTTGCTGTGTGTGTGCTCAAGCATCTGTTTGTCTGTGTGAGAGTTGGTGTGTGTGGGTGTGTGTGTGAGCGAAAGAGTTGGTGTGGGTGTGAATTGGTGTGTGTGTGAGAGTTGGTGTGTGTGGGTGTGTGTGTGAGCGAAAGAGTTGGTGTGGGTGTGAATTGGTGTGTGTGTGAGAGTTGGTGTGTGTATGCATCTGTGAGAGTTGGTGTGTGTGTGTGTGTGTGAAAGAGTTGTTGTGTGTATGCATCTGTGAGAGTTGGTGTGTGTGTGTGTGTGTGTGTGTGTGTGTGTGTGTGTGTGTGTGTGTGTGTGTGTGTGTGTGTGTGTGTGTGTGTGTGTGTGTGTGTGTGTGTGTGTGTGTGTGTGTGTGTGTGTGTGTGTGTGTGTGTGTGTGTGTGTGTGAAAGAGTTGTTGTGTGTATGCATCTGTGAGAGTTGGTGTGTGTATGCGTCTGTGAGAGTTGGTGTGTGTGTGTGAGAGTTGTTGTGTGTATGCATCTGTGAGAGTTGGTGTGTGTATGCGTCTGTGAGAGTTGGTGTGTGTGTGTGAGAGTTGTTGTGTGTATGCGTCTGTAAGAGTTGGTGTGTGTGTGTGTGTGTGTGAGAGTTGTTGTGTGTGTGTGTGTGTGTGTGTGTTATCCCCTCTCCATGTGCAAGCCTAGACGACAACACAGTCCCTCCTAACATTGGCTTCTTTGTGTGGAGAAAGAATGATCAGGCAGAAATATTTCTGGAGAAATCTCAAACACACTCGCTCGCACACACACACACACACACACACAAACTGGTCACTGAAGAAACTCAATTAAAGCCCCGGGTCTGTTAGGTTTGTTATTTGGGGGTTGCTAGGGAAACGGTGACCTAAAACACAGAGAACCAGAGGTGGGTGTTTCTGGGAAATATTAACCATACAGCGTGCATGTATTGACACAAGGCTACATACCCTCTGGCTATAAGGCATCCTGGGAACAGTGGCTTTCAATGGCAATCATGTAAAGGGTCACCCAGTGAGAGAGTTGACTCCTCATGAGAACATGGCTGTGCTGGGCTCGGTACAGTACAGTGTGTGATTGTTTACACCTATGTGTATGTGTGTGTGTGTGTGTGTGTGTGTGTGTGTGTGTGTGTGTGTGTGTGTGTGTGTGTGTGTGTGTGTGTGTGTGTGTGTGTGTGTGTGTGTGTGTGTGTGTGTGTGTGTACCTCAGCTTGACTGATTCAAGCACTACTCTGGCTACCCTCCTAAATCACTCCACTGCTGTCTGAGTCAATGATCTACGGCTGACTACACCTCTACTGATCTGGGGAGGGAGGGATTTTCAAACAGGTTAGGCTACATTTCCTAACCAATCTTGTGATGTGGATGTAATCAGGAACAAGAAGTATTGTGTTTTGATGTGTGTTTTAATACGGTGCGTTACGTCCAATAATAT